>NC_057813.1:447822634-448122634 GCF_018294505.1 Triticum aestivum
TTTTTCTTCTTAAAATTAAACTAAACTAAAACTAAAATAAAATAAAATAAACATAAACTAAACTAATCCTAAAACTACACTAAACTAAAAATTAACCTAAACTAAATGTTGGAAATATGCCCTAGAGGCAATAATAAAAGTATTATTATATTTCAATGTTCATGATAAATGTCTTTTATTCATGCTATAACTGTATTATCCGGAAATCGTAATACACGTGTGAATACTTAGACCACAATATGTCCCTGGTGAGCCTCTAGTTGACTAGCTCGTTGTGATCAACAGATAGTCATGGTTTCCTGACTATGGACATTGGATGTCGTTGATAACGGGATCACATCATTAGGAGAATGATGTGATGGACAAGACCCAATCCTAAGCATAGCATAAAAGATCGTGTAGTTCGTTTTGCTAGAGCTTTGCCAATGTCAAGTATCTCTTCCTTCGACCATGAGATCGTGTAACTCCCGGATACCGTAAGAGTGCCTTGGGTGTATCAAACGTCACAACGTAACTGGGTGACTATAAAGGTGCATTACAGGTATCTCCGAAAGTATCTGTTGGGTTGACACGGATCGAGACTAGGATTTGTCACTCCGTATGACGGAGAGGTATCTCTGGGCCCACTCGGTAATTCATCATCATAATGAGCTCAATGTGACCAAGGTGTTGGACACGGGATCATGCGTTACGGTACGAGTAAAGTGACTTGCCGGTAACGAGACTGAACAAGGTATTGGGATACCGACGATCGAGTCTCGGGCAAGTAACGTACCGATTGACAAAGGGAATTGTATACAGGGTTTGATCGAATCCTCGACATCGTGGTTCATCCGATGACAACATCGAGGAGCATGTGGGAGCCATCATGGGTATCCAGATCCCGCTATTGGTTATTGATCTGAGAGCGTCTCGGTCATGTCTGCATGTCTCCCGAACCCGTAGGGTCTACACACTTAAGGTTCGGTGACGCTAGGGTTATTAGGAAGACTAGTATGTGACTACCGAATGTTGTTCGGAGTCCCGGATGGGATCCCGGACGTCACGAGGAGCTCCGGAAGGGTCCGGAGGTAAAGATTTATATATGGGAAGTTGTCAAACGGACACCGGGAAGTTTCGGGGTCATACCGGTATTGTACCGGGGCCACCGGAAGGGTTCCGGGGGTCCACCGGGAGGGGCCACCCCTCCCGGGGGGCCACATGGGCTGCGTGGGGCAGGGAGCCAGCCCCTGGTGGGCTGGGCGCACCCCCTCCCTTGGGCCCTTGCGCCTAGGGTTGAGGGGGGAACCCTAGAGGGGGCGCCCCCTTGGCTTGGGGGGCAAGCCACCCTCTCCCCCTCTCCCCTTGGCCGCCGCCCCCCCTAGATGGGTTCTAGAGGGGCCGGCCCCCTTCTCCCTTCCCCCTATAAATAGAGGGGTGAGGGGAGGGCAGCCGCACCACCCTCCAAGGCGCAGCCCTCCCCTCCCCAACACCTCTCCTCCTCCGTTGTGTGCTTGGCGAAGCCCTGTCGGAGTACTGCCTCTCCACCATCACCACGCCGTCGTGCTGCCGGTGGAGCTGTCTTCCTCAACCTCTCCTTCCCCCTTGCTGGATCAAGAAGGAGGAGACGTCTCCCGTCCCGTACGTGTGTTGAACGCGGAGGTGCTGTCCGTTCAGCACTTGGTCATCGGTGATTCGAATCACGTCGAGTACGACTCCATCATCACCTTGCAAGCTTCCGCACGCGATCTACAAGTGGTATGTAGATGCAAACTCTCTCCCTTGACTCGTTGCTTAGATGAACTCATAGATGGATCTTGGTGAAACCGTAGGAAAAATTTTAATTTTCTGCAACGTTCCCCAACAGTGGCATCATGAGCTAGGTCTATGCGTAGTTCTCTTTGCACGAGTAGAACACAATTTTGTTGTGGGCGTGGATTTTGTCATCTTACTTGCCTCTACTAGTCTTTTCTTGCTCAACGGTATTGTGGGATGAAGCGGCCCGGACCAACCTTACACGTACGCTTACGTGAGACCGGTTCCACCGACTGACATGCACTAGTTGCATAAGGTGGCTGGCGGGTGTCTGTCTCTCCCACTTTAGTTGGAGCGGATTCGATGAACAGGGCCCTTATGAAGGGTAAATAGAAGTTGACAAAATCACGTTGTGGTGATTCGTAGGTAAGAAAACGTTCTTGCTAGAACCCAATTGCAGCCACGTAAAAGATGCAACAACAATTAGAGGACGTCTAACTTGTTTTTGCAGCGATTGATCATGTGATGTGATATGGCCAGAAGTTGTGATGAATGATGAATTGTGATGTATGAGATCATGTTCTTTGTAATAGGATTCACGACTTGCATGTCGATGAGTATGACAACCGGCAGGAGCCATAGGAGTTGTCTTTATTTTTTGTATGACCTGCGTGTCATTGAATAACGCCATGTAAACTACTTTACTTTATTGCTAAACGTTAGTCATAGAAGTAGAAGTAGTCGTTGGCGTGACAACTTCATGAAGACACGATGATGGAGATCATGATGATGGAGATCATGGTGTCAAGCCGGTGACAAGATGATCATGGAGCCCCGAAGATGAAGATCAATGGAGCTATATGATATTGGCCATATCATGTCACAACTATATAATTGCATGTGATGTTTATTATGTTTATGCATCTTGTTTACTTAGGACGACGGTAGTAAATAAGATGATCCCTTACAAAAATTTCAAGAAGTGTTCTCCCCTAACTGTGCACCGTTGCTACAGTTCGTCGCTTCTAAGCACCACGTGATGATCGGGTGTGATGGATTCTTACGTTCACATACAACGGGTGTAAGACAGTTTTACACAGCGAAAACACTTAGGGTTAACTTGACGAGCCTAGCATGTGCAGACATGGCCTCGGAACACGGAGACCGAAAGGTCGAACACGAGTCGTATGGAAGATACGATCAACATGAGAATGTTCACCGACGATGACTAGTCCGTCTCACGTGATGATCGGACACGGGCTAGTCGACTCGGATCGTGTAACACTTAGATGACTAGAGGGATGTCTAATCTAAGTGGGAGTTCATAATTTGATTAGAACTTTATTATCATGAACTTAGTCTAAAACCTTTGCAAATATGTCTTGTAGATCAATGGCCAACGCTAATGTCAACATGAACTTCAACGCGTTCCTAGAGAAAACCAAGCTGAAAGATGATGGCAGCAACTATACGGACTGGGTCCGGAACCTGAGGATCATCCTCATAGCTGCCAGGAAACAATATGTCCTAGAAGGACCGCTAGGTGACGCTCCCGTCCCAGAGAACCAAGACATTATGAATGCTTGGCAGTCTCGTGCTGATGATTACTCCCTCGTTCAGTGCGGCATGCTTTACAGCTTAGAACCGGGGCTCCAAAAGCGTTTTGAGCACCACGGAGCATATGAGATGTTCGAAGAGCTGAAACTAGTTTTCCAAGCTCATGCCCGGGTCGAGAGATATGATGTCTCCGACAAGTTCTACAGTTGTAAGATGGAGGAAAACAGTTCTGTCAGTGAGCACATCCTGAAGATGTCTGGGTTGCACAACCGTATGACCCAGCTGAACATTAACCTCCCAGATGAGGCGGTCATTGACAGAATCCTCCAGTCGCTCCCACCAAGCTACAAGAGCTTTGTGATGAACTACAACATGCAGGGGATGGAAAAGACCATTCCTGAAGTGTTCTCGATGCTGAAGTCAGCAGAGGCTGAAATCAAGAAAGAACATCAAGTGTTGATGGTCAATAAGACCACTAAGTTCAAGAAGGGCAAGGGTAAGAAGAACTTCAAGAAGGACGGCAAGGAGGTTGCCGCGCCTGGTAAGCCAGTTACCGGGAAGAAGTCAAAGAATGGACCCAAGCCTGAGACTGAGTGCTTTTATTGCAAGGGGAAGGGTCACTGGAAGCGGAACTGCCCCAAATACTTAGCGGATAAGAAGGCCGGCAACACCAAAGGTATATTTGATATACATGTGATTGATGTGTACCTTACCAGTACTCGTAGTAACTCCTGGGTATTTGATACCGGTGCCGTTGCTCATATTTGTAACTCACAGCAGGAGCTGCGGAATAAACGGAGACTGGCGAAGGACGAGGTGACGATGCGCGTCGGGAATGGTTCCAGAGTCGATGTGATCGCCGTCGGCACGCTGCCTCTACATTTACCTACGGGATTAGTTTTGAACCTTAATAATTGTTATTTAGTGCCAAGTTTGAGCATGAACATTGTATCTGGATCTCGTTTAATACGAGATGGCTACTCATTTAAGTCTGAGAATAATGGTTGTTCGATTTATATGAGAGATATGTTTTATGGTCATGCTCCGATGGTCAATGGTTTATTCTTAATGAATCTCGAGCGTAATATTACACATGTTCATAGTGTAGATGCCAAAAGATTTAAAGTTGATAACGATAGTCCCACATACTTGTGGCACTGCCGCCTTGGTCACATTGGTGTCAAGCGCATGAAGAAGCTCCATGCCGATGGACTTTTAGAGTCTCTTGATTATGAATCGTTTGACACGTGCGAACCATGCCTCTTGGGCAAAATGACCAAGACTCCGTTCTCCGGAACAATGGAGCGAGCAACCAACTTGTTGGAAATCATACATACCGATGTGTGCGGTCCAATGAGCGTTGAGGCTCGCGGAGGATATCGTTATGTTCTCACTCTCACTGATGACTTGAGTAGATATGGGTATGTCTACTTAATGAAACACAAGTCTGAGACCTTTGAAAAGTTCAAGGAATTTCAGAATGAGGTAGAGAATCAACGTGACCGAAAGATAAAATTCTTACGATCAGATCGTGGAGGAGAATACTTAAGTCACGAATTTGGTACACACTTAAGGAAATGTGGAATCGTTTCACAACTCACGCCGCCTGGAACACCTCAGCGAAACGGTGTGTCCGAACGTCGTAATCGCACTCTATTGGATATGGTGCGGTCTATGATGTCTCTTACCGATTTACCGCTATCATTTTGGGGATACGCTCTAGAGACAGCTACATTCACTTTAAATAGGGCACCGTCTAAATCCGTTGAGACGACACCGTATGAATTATGGTTTGGAAAGAAACCTAAGCTGTCGTTTCTAAAAGTTTGGGGATGCGATGCTTATGTCAAGAAACTTCAACCTGAAAAGCTCGAACCCAAGTCGGAAAAATGCGTATTCATAGGATACCCTAAGGAAACTGTCGGGTATACCTTCTACTTAAGATCCGAAGGCAAGATCTTTGTTGCCAAGAACGGATGCTTTCTGGAAAAAGAGTTTCTCTCGAAAGAAGTAAGTGGGAGGAAAGTAGAACTCGATGAAGTACTACCTCTTGAACGGGAAAGTGGCGCAGCGCAGGAAACCGTTCCTGTGATGCCCACACCAACTGAAGAGGAAAACAATGATGATGATCAAGGTACTTCGGATCAAGTTACTACTGAACTTCGTAGGTCCACAAGGACACGTTCCGCACCAGAGTGGTACGGCAACCCTGTCCTGGAAATCATGTTGTTAGACAACAATGAACCTTCGAACTATGAAGAAGCGATGGCGGGCCCGGATTCCAACAAATGGCTTGAAGCCATGAAATCCGAGATAGAATCCATGTATGAAAACAAAGTATGGACTTTGACAGACTTGCCCGATGATCGGCGAGCGATAGAAAACAAATGGATTTTTAAGAAGAAGACGGACGCGGATGGTAATGTTACCATCTATAAGGCTCGACTTGTCGCTAAGGGTTATCGACAAGTTCAAGGGATTGACTACGACGAGACTTTCTCTCCCGTAGCGAAGCTGAAGTCCGTCCGAATCATGTTAGCAATTGCCGCATACTATGATTATGAGATATGGCAGATGGACGTCAAAACGGCATTCCTTAACGGACATCTTAAGGAAGAGCTGTATATGATGCAGCCGGAAGGTTTTGTCGATCCTCGGAACGCTAACAAAGTATGCAAGCTCCAGCGATCCATTTATGGACTGGTGCAAGCATCTCGGAGTTGGAACATTCGCTTTGATGAGATGATCAAAGCGTTTGGGTTTATGCAGACTTATGGAGAAGCCTGCGTTTACAAGAAAGTGAGTGGGAGCTCTGTAGCATTTCTCATATTATATGTAGATGACATACTCTTGATGGGAAATAATATAGAATTTCTGGACAGCATTAAGGCCTACTTGAATAAGTGTTTTTCAATGAAGGACCTTGGAGAAGCTGCTTATATATTAGGCATCAAGATCTATAGAGATAGATCGAGACGCCTCATAGGTCTTTCACAAAGCACATACCTTGATAAGATTTTGAAGAGGTTCAAAATGGATCAGTCCAAGAAGGGGTTCTTGCCTATGTTACAAGGTGTGAGACTGAGCTCGGCTCAGTCACCGACCACGGCAAAAGATAAAGAAGAGATGAGTGTCATCCCCTATGCTTCAGCCATAGGATCTATTATGTATGCCATGCTGTGTACCAGACCCGATGTAAACCTTGCCGTAAGTTTGGTAGCAAGATACCAAAGTAATCCCGGCAAGGAACACTGGACAGCGGTCAAGAATATCCTGAAGTACCTGAAAAGGACGAAGGACATGTTTCTCGTTTATGGAGGAGACGAAGAGCTCGTCGTAAAGGGTTACGTCGACGCTAGCTTCGACTCAGATCTGGATGACTCTAAGTCACAAACCGGATACGTGTATATGTTGAATGGTGGAGCAGTAAGCTGGTGCAGCTGCAAGCAGAGCGTCGTGGCGGGATCTACGTGTGAAGCGGAGTACATGGCAGCCTCGGAGGCAGCGCATGAAGCGATTTGGGTGAAGGAGTTCATCACCGACCTAGGAGTCATACCCAATGCGTCGGGGCCGATCAAACTCTTCTGTGACAACACTGGAGCTATTGCCCTCGCCAAGGAGCCCAGGTTTCACAAGAAGACCAGGCACATCAAGCGTCGTTTCAACTCCATCCGTGAAAATGTTCAAGATGGAGACATAGAGATTTGCAAAGTGCACACGGATCTGAATGTCGCAGATCCGCTGACTAAACCTCTCTCGCGTGCAAAACATGATCAACACCAGAACTCTATGGGTGTTCGATTCATCACAATGTAACTAGATTGGTGACTCTAGTGCAAGTGGGAGACTGTTGGAAATATGCCCTAGAGGCAATAATAAAAGTATTATTATATTTCAATGTTCATGATAAATGTCTTTTATTCATGCTATAACTGTATTATCCGGAAATCGTAATACACGTGTGAATACTTAGACCACAATATGTCCCTGGTGAGCCTCTAGTTGACTAGCTCGTTGTGATCAACAGATAGTCATGGTTTCCTGACTATGGACATTGGATGTCGTTGATAACGGGATCACATCATTAGGAGAATGATGTGATGGACAAGACCCAATCCTAAGCATAGCATAAAAGATCGTGTAGTTCGTTTTGCTAGAGCTTTGCCAATGTCAAGTATCTCTTCCTTCGACCATGAGATCGTGTAACTCCCGGATACCGTAAGAGTGCCTTGGGTGTATCAAACGTCACAACGTAACTGGGTGACTATAAAGGTGCATTACAGGTATCTCCGAAAGTATCTGTTGGGTTGACACGGATCGAGACTGGGATTTGTCACTCCGTATGACGGAGAGGTATCTCTGGGCCCACTCGGTAATGCATCATCATAATGAGCTCAATGTGACCAAGGTGTTGGACACGGGATCATGCATTACGGTACGAGTAAAGTGACTTGCCGGTAACGAGACTGAACAAGGTATTGGGATACCGACGATCGAGTCTCGGGCAAGTAACGTACCGATTGACAAAGGGAATTGTATACAGGGTTTGATCGAATCCTCGACATCGTGGTTCATCCGATGACAACATCGAGGAGCATGTGGGAGCCATCATGGGTATCCAGATCCCGCTGTTGGTTATTGACCTGAGAGCGTCTCGGTCATGTCTGCATGTCTCCCGAACCCGTAGGGTCTACACACTTAAGGTTCGGTGACGCTAGGGTTATTAGGAAGACTAGTATGTGACTACCGAATGTTGTTCGGAGTCCCGGATGGGATCCCGGACGTCACGAGGAGCTCCGGAAGGGTCCGGAGGTAAAGATTTATATATGGGAAGTTGTCAAACGGACACCGGGAAGTTTCGGGGTCATACCGGTATTGTACCGGGGCCACCGGAAGGGTTCCGGGGGTCCACCGGGAGGGGCCACCCCTCCCGGGGGGCCACATGGGCTGCGTGGGGCAGGGAGCCAGCCCCTGGTGGGCTGGGCGCACCCCCTCCCTTGGGCCCTTGCGCCTAGGGTTGAGGGGGGAACCCTAGAGGGGGCGCCCCCTTGGCTTGGGGGGCAAGCCACCCTCTCCCCCTCTCCCCTTGGCCGCCGCCCCCCCTAGATGGGTTCTAGAGGGGCCGGCCCCCTTCTCCCTTCCCCCTATAAATAGAGGGGTGAGGGGAGGGCAGCCGCACCACCCTCCAAGGCGCAGCCCTCCCCTCCCCAACACCTCTCCTCCTCCGTTGTGTGCTTGGCGAAGCCCTGTCGGAGTACTGCTTCTCCACCATCACCACGCCGTCGTGCTGCCGGTGGAGCTGTCTTCCTCAACCTCTCCTTCCCCTTGCTGGATCAAGAAGGAGGAGACGTCTCCCGTCCCGTACGTGTGTTGAACGCGGAGGTGCTGTCCGTTCAGCACTTGGTCATCGGTGATTCGAATCACGTCGAGTACGACTCCATCATCACCTTGCAAGCTTCTGCACGCGATCTACTAGTGGTATGTAGATGCAAACTCACTCCCTTGACTCGTTGCTTAGATGAACTCATAGATGGATCTTGGTGAAACCGTAGGAAAAATTTTAATTTTCTGCAACGTTCCCCAACACTAAACATCTCCTCCTCCCTCTTTTCTTCTTCTTCTACTTTTTTCATCATATTCTTCCTTCTTTTCTTCTTCTTCATTCTTTCGTCTTCTTCTTCTTCTTCTTATTCTTATTCTTATTCTTCTTCTTCTTCTTCTTCTTCTTCTTCTTCTTCTTCTTCTTCTTCTTCTTCTTCTTCTTCTTGTTCTTCTTCTTCTTCTTCTTCTTCTTCTCCTTCTTCTTCTTCTTCTTCTTCTTCTTCTTCTTCTTGTTCTTCTCCTCCTCCTCCTCCTCCTACCTCTTCCCTCCTACTCCCTCCTCCTCCTCCTCCTCCTATTCGTCTTCTTCTTCTTCTTCTTCTTCTTCTTCTTCTTCTTCTTCTTCTTCTTCTTCTTCTTCCTCTTCTTCTTCTTCTTTTCTTAAACTAAACTAAAACTAAAACTAAACTAAACTAATCCTAAAGTAAACATAAACATAAAACTAAAGTAAAGTAAACATAAACCTAAAAGTAAAAGTAAAAAACAGAAAAAGGGTGAGGAGCTCACCGCAGGGGAGGGGGCAGCCCGTGGAGTTGGGGGCGTCCCGGTGGAGTAGGTCCGCCGCAGCGGAGGGGGCAGTGTCGCGGCCTTCCTCACGGTGGCGCTTAGGCGGCTGCCGCAGGGGAGGGGGCGGGGCAACCTGGACAGGGCGGCAGGGCGGCCTGGACAGGGCGGCGGGACGGCCGCCACCGGGGAGGGGGCGGGGAGGCAGGACGGCCGCAGGGCAGCGGGACGACGTGGACGGGGCGGCGGGGGCGCGGTGGCCGGCCGCGGTTAATTGGGGTCGGTGTGGGGGGGTCGGGTCGGGGAGGGAGAGAGAGAAGGGGGCGGGACGGCCGTTAAATAATCAATTATTTGCCATCTGCCAGCAGACGACAAAGATTCTTTACCGTCAGCTGGCGGACGGTGATACGCCTCCAACGTATCTATAATTTTTTATCGTTCCATGCTATTAGATTATCTGTTCTGGATGTTTTATATGCATTAATATGTTATTTTATATTATTTTTGGGACTAACATATTAACCTAGAGCCCAGTGTCAGTTCCTGTTTTTTCCCTATTTTTTAGTTTCACAGAAAAGGAATACCAAATGGAGTCCAAATGGAATAAAACCTTTGCGATGATTTCTCTTGGACTAGAAGACAACCAGGAGACTTGTAAATGAAGTCTAAGGAGCCACGAGGCGGCCACAAGTACGAAGGGCACGTCCAGGGGGGTAGGGCGTGCCCCCACCCTTGTGGGCCCCTCGTGCACTTCCTAGCCTAAGTCTTTCGCCTATATATTCCCATATATCCCCAAACCAACAGAAGCATCCACGAAAACACTTTTTCCACCGCCGCAAGCTTCTGTACCCATGAGATCCCATCTAGGGGCCTTTTCCGGCATCCTGTCGGAGGGGGATTCGATCACGGAGGGCTTCTACATCAACACCATTACCCTTCCGATGAAGCGTGAGTAGTTTACCTCAGACCTACGGGTCCATAGCTAGTAGCTAGATGGCTTCTTCTCTCTCTTTGATTCTCAATACCATGTTCTCCTCGATGTTCTTGGAGAACTATTCTGTGCAATACTTTTTTGTGGTGTGTTTGTCGAGATCCCATGAATTGTGGATTTATGATCAGTTTATCTATGAATATTATTTGGATGTTCTCTGAATTCTTATAAGCATGATTTGGTATATTTGCAATTCTCTTCGAACAATCGGTTTGGTTTGGCCAACTAGATTGGTTTTTCTTGCAATGGGAGAAGTGCTTAGCTTTGGGTTCAATCTTGCGGTGTCCTTTCCCAGTGATAGTAGGGGCAGCAAGGCACGTATTGGATTGTTGCCATCGAGGATAAAAAGATGGGGTTTTATTCATATTGCTGGAGTTAATTCCTCTACATAATGTCATTTTACTTAATGTGTTACTCCATTCTTTATGAACTTAATACTCTAGATGCATGCTGGATAGCGGTCGACATGTGGAGTAATAGTAATAGATGCAGAATCGTTCGGTCTACTTGACACGGACGTGATGCCAATATTCATGATCATTGCCTTAGATATCGTCATAACTTTGCACTTTTCTATCAATTACTCGACAGTAATTTGTTCACCCACCGTATTATTTGCTATCTTGAGAGAAGCCAATAGTGAAACATATGGCCCCCGGGTCTATTTTCCATCATATAAGTTTCTGATTTACAATTTTAGTTTCCAATCTACTATTCTTGCAATATTTTACTTTCTGAACTATAAACCAAAAATACCAAAGATATTTACTGTATCATTTATCTATCTCTATCAGATCTCACTTTTGCAAGTAATCATGAAGGGATTGACAACCCCTTTATCACGTTGGGTGCAAGTTTATTAGATTGTTTGTGCAGGTATTCGGTGATTTGTGTGTTGTCTCCTACTAGATTGGTACCTTGGTTCTCAAACTGAGGGAAATACTTATCTCTACTTTGCTGCATCACCCTTTCCTCTTCAAGGAAAAAACAAACGCAAGCTCAAGAAGTAGCTAGAAGAATTTCTGGCCCCGTTGTGAGGGAGATCTATGCCAAGTCAAGACATACCAAGTACCCATCATAAACTCTCATCTCTTGCATTGCATTATTCGCCATTTGCCTCTTGTTTTCCTCTCCCCCACTTCTAAAAAGATTTTCGAAAATCTTCGCCCTTCTTTCGTTCGTCTTTTCGTTTGCCTTTATGTCTTACTTGGTTTGTTTGCTCGTTCGCTTGGTATAATTGTGTGTTTATTGAAAATCGGAAACCAAAAAGTTTGTGGATCCACGTCCACTTGCTAATATTTCTAAGAGATCCAACTATGATGAACCAATTGCTAGTGAGTTGAGTGCACTAGATTATCTTTATGAGGTTTTGTTTTGAAATTCATGAATCTGAAAATTGTGATGAAGTGCTGAAAGAAGGAAATTATAAAGTGATTCACGATAGTGCCTTGAATAAAAAGCATGATTGCAATGATGTTACTAGAAATTCCATTAATGTCAACTATGTTAATGTTATGCAAAACCCTAAGCTTGGGGATGCTAGTTTTGCTATGTCTACTATTTGTCGCAATGATCATGATTGGGGTGATTCTTCTTATAGTCTTAAAATTTTATTTAGGCCCCTTGATGAATATGAGATTGATAATAGTGTTTGCAATATTATTGAAAGTGGGTTTGGAAGAGTGTCAACTTTAGATCCCATATATTTGGAGAATGTTCAATCTTATGATTTTTTTATAAAAGTGGATTTGGAAAGGTCATGACTTTAGTTAATGTTAATCCCACTATTTTGGAAGAGTGTCAACTTTGCATGCATGGGGATTGTGTTGAGAATATCTTATGTGATAGCTATATTGTTGAATTTGCTTATGATCCTACATGTAATTATTATGAGAGAGGAAAATATGGTTGCAGAAATTTTCATGTTACTAAATTACCTCTCATTTTATTGAGATTGTCAATGTTTTATTCCTCTCCTTTCCATATGCTAGATATTTCTTTTCTTGATAATTTGTTTTCTTATAAGATTCCTATGCATAGGAAGTATGTTAGACTTAAGTGTGTTTGTCACGTGTTTTATGACGCTCTCTTTGTGCTTCAATTGTTGTCTTCCATGTGAGCATCATTGAAATCTCAATATGCCTAGCTAAAAGGCTTTAAAGAAAAGTGCTTGTTGGGAGGCACCCAATGTTATTTTTGTTCTTTACTTTTTGTTCCTGCTTTGCAATAAATAATTAATCTAGCCTCTGGTTAGATGTGGTTTTGTGTTTTAATTAGTGTTTGTGCCAAGTAAGACCTTTGAGATAGCTTATGGTGATAGTTTTTTTGATCTTGCTGAAAAACAGAAACTTTTGCGCCCAGTAAATAATTTCCTGGATTTTATTGAAACATGCTTTTGATATGATTAGTTTTGCTCTGGATTGGTACACAAATTTCCTAGGTTGTCCTAATTTTTGAGAATATTTGGAGTTATAGAAGTATTATAGAGTTACAGATTGCTACAGATTGTTTTGTTTTTGACAGATTCTATTTTCTTTGTGGTGTTTGCTTATTTTGATGAATCTATGGGTAGTATGGAGGGGTATGAACCATGGAAAAGTTGGAATACAGTAGATATTCACCAATATAAATAAAAGAATGAGTTCACAACTGTACCATAAAGTGGTGATTTATTTTCTTATACTAACGGAGCTTATGAGATTTTCTGTTGAGTTTTGTGTTGTGAAGTTTTCAAGTTTTGGGGAAGGATTTGATAGACTATGGAATAAGGAGTGGCAAGAACCTAAGCTTGGGGATGCCCAAGGCACCCCAAGGTAATATTCAAGGACAACCAAGAGCCTAAGCTTGGGGATGCCCCAGAAGGCATCCCCTCTTTCGTCTTCTTCTACCGGTAACTTTACTTGATTTTTATTCACCACATGATATGTGTTTTGCTTGGAGCGTCTTGTATGATTTGAGTCTTTGATTTTTAGTTTGCCACAATAATCCTTTCTGTACACACCTTTTGATAGGGACACGCATGAATCGTGATTTATTAGAATACTCTATGTGCTTCACTTATATCTTTTGAGCTAGGCAATTTTGCTCTAGTGCTTCACTTATATGTTTTTAGAGCATGGTGGTGGTTTTATTTTATAGAAATTGTTGAACTCTCATGCTTCATTTATATTATTTTGAGAGTCTCTAAACATCATAGTAATTTGTTTTGGTTATAAATTAGGCCTAGTATGATAGGCATCCAAGAGGGATATAATAAAAACTTTCATATAAAGTGCATTGAATACTATGAGAAGTTTGATTCTTTATGATTGTTTTAAGATATGAAAATGGTGATATTAGATTCATGCTAGTGAGTAATTGTGAATTTGAGAAATACTTGTGTTAAAGTTTGTGATTGTCGTAGCATGCACGTATGGTGAACCGTTGTGTGATAAGTTGGAGCATGACTTATTTTTTGATTGTCTCTCTTATGAGTGGCGGTCGGGGACGAGTGATGGTATTTTCCTACCAATATATCCCCCTAGTAGCACGCACGTAGTACTTTGTTTCGATAACTAATAGAATTTTGCAATAAGTATGTGAGTTCTTTATGACTAATGTTGAGTCCATGGATTATACACACTCTCACCCTTCTACCATTGCTAGCCTCTCTTGTGTCGTGCAACTTTTGTCGGTACCATACACCCACCATATACGTTCCTCAAAATAGCCACCATACCTACCTATTATGGCATTTCCACAACCATCCAAAGATATATTGCCATGCAACTTTCCACCGTTCCGTTTATTATGACACGCAGTTGACATCGTATTTGTGGCAAAGCCACATTTCATAATTCTTTCATACATGTCACTCTTGATTCATTGCACATCCCGGTACACCACCGGAGGCATTCATACAGAGTCATATTTTTTTCTAAGTATCGAGTTGTAATTCTTGAGTTGTAAGTAAATAAAAGTGTGATGATCTTCATTATTAGAACATTGTCCCAGTGAGGAAAGGATGATGGAGACTATGATTACCCCACAAGTCGGGAGGAGACTCCGGACGAAAAATAAATAAAAAACAAAAAAAGAGGCCAAAAAAATGAGAAAGGCCCAAATAAAAAAATGAGAGAAAAAGAGAGAAGGGGCAATGTTACTATCCTTTTTCCACACTTGTGCTTCAAAGTAGCACCATGATCTTCATGATAGAGAGTCTCCTATGACATCACTTTCATATACTAGTGGGAATTTTTCATTATAGAACTTGGCTTGTATATTCCAATGATGGGATTCCTTAAATTGCCCTAGGTCTTTGTGCGCAAGCGAGTTGGATGCACACCCACTTAGTTTTCTTTTGAGCTTTCATAAACTTATAGCTCTAGTGCATCCGTTGCATGCCAATCCCTACTCACTCACATTGATATCTGTTGATGGGCATCTCCATAGCCTGTTGATATGCCTAGTTGATGTGAGACTATCTCCCTCCTTTTGTCTTCTCCACAACCACCATATTCTATTCCACCTATAGTGCTATGTCCATGGCTCATGCTCATGTATTGCGTGAAAGTTTGAGAACATCAAAAGAATGAAACAATCTTGGCTTGTCATCGGGGTGGTGCATGATTTAAATATTTTTGTGGTGAAGATGGAGCATAGCCAGACTATATGATTTTGTAGGGATAAGCTTTCTTTGTCCATGTTATTTTGAGAAGACATTATTTCCTTGTTAGTATGCTTGAAGTATTATTATTTTTATGTCAATATTAAACTTTTGTTTTGAATCTTACGGATCTGAGCATTCATCCCACAAAAGAAAAATTACATCGATAAATATGTTAGGTAGAATTCCACATCAAAAATTCTGTTTTTATCATTTACCTACTCAAGGACGAGCGGGAATTAAGCTTGGGGATGCTTGATACGTCTCCAATGTATCTATAATTTTTTATTGTTCCATGCTATTATGTTATCTATTTTGGATGTTTTATATGCATGAATATGTTATTTTATATTATTTTTGGGACTAACCTATTAACCTAGAGCCCAGTGCTAGTTCATGTTTTCCCTTGTTTTTGAGTTTCGCAGAAAAGGAATACCAAAAGGAGTCCAAACGGAATAAAACCTTCATGACAATTTTTCTTTGACCAGAAGACAACCAGGAGACTTGGAGATGAAGTCGGAGGAGCCATGAGGCGGCAACAAGGATGGAGGGCGCATGAAGGGGTAGGGCGCGCCCTCACCCTTGTGGGCCCCTCGTGCACTTCCTGGCCTAATTCTTTTGCCTATATATTCCCATATATCCCCAAACCAATAGAGGCATCCACGAAAACACTTTTTCGCCGCCGCAACCTTCTGTACCCGTGAGGTCCCATCTAGGGGCCTTTTCCGGCATCCTGCTGGAGGGGGATTCGATCATGGAGGGCTTCTACATCAACACCATTGCCCTTCTGATGAAGCATGAGTTGGTTACCTCAGACCTACGGGTCCATAGCTAGTAGCTAGATGGCTTCTTCTCTCTATTTGATTCGCAATACCATGTTCTTCTCGATGTTCTTGGAGATCTATTCGATGTAATACTTTTTTGCGGTGTGTTTGCCAAGATCCCATGAATTGTGGATTTATGATTAGCTTATCTAAGAATATTATTTGAATCTTCTATGAATTTTTATAAGTATGGTTTGATATATTTGTAATTCTCTTCAAACTATCGATTTAGTTTGGCCAACTAGATTGGTTTTTCTTGCAATGGGAGAAGTGCTTAGCTTTGGGTTCAATCTTGCGGTGTCCTTTCCTAGTGACAGTAGGGGCAGCAAGGCACGTATTGTATTGTTGCAATCGAGGTTAAAAAGATGGGGTTCTCATCATATTGCTTGAGTTAATTCCTCTACATCATGTCATCTTACTTAATGCGTTACTCCATTCTTTATGAACTTAATACTCTAGATGCATGTTGGATAGCGGTCGATGTGTGGAGTAATAGTAGTAGATACAAAGTCGTTTCGGTCTACTTGACACGGACGTGATGCCTATATTCATGATCATTGCCTTAGATATCGTCATAACTTTGCGCTTTTCTATCAATTGCTAAGCAGTAATTTGCTCACCCAATATATTATTTGCTGTCTTGAGAAAAGCCACTAGTGAAACCTATGGCCCCGAGTCTATTTTCAATCACGTAAGTTTATGATCTACAATTTTAGTTTCTGATCTACTATTCTTGCAATCTTTTACTTTTCGATCTATAAACCAAAAATACCAAAGATATTTACTGTATCATTTATCTATCTCTATCAGGTCTCACTTTTGCAAGTAACCGTGAAGGGATTGACAACCCCTTTATCGTGTTGGGTGCAAGTTTGTTTGATTGTTTGTGCAGGTATTTGGTGATTTGTGCGTTTTCTCCTACTGGATTGATACCTTGGTTCTCAAACTGGGGAAATACTTATCTCTACTTTGCTGCATCACCCTTTCCTCTTCAAGGGAAAAACCAATGCAAGCTCAAGAAGTAGCAGCAAGAATTTTTGGCGCCATTGCTGGGGAGATCTACGCCAAGTCAAGACATACCAAGTACCCTTCATAAACTCTCATCTCTTGCATTACATTATTCGCTATTTGCCTCTTGTTTTCCTCTCCCCCACTTCTAAAATGATGTTCGAAAAGATTCGCCCTTTTCTTCGCCCTTCTTTCGTTCGTCTTTTTGTTTGCCTTTATGTCTTATTTGGTTTGGTTGCTCGGTCGCTTGGTATAATTGTGTTTATTAAAAATCAGAAACCAAAAAGTTTGTGGATCCTCATCCACTTGCTAATCTTTTTCAGAGATCCAATTATGATGAAAAAATTGCTAGTGAGTTGAGTGCACTAGATTATCTTTATGAGGTTTTGCTTGAAATTCGTGAATCTGAAAATTGTGATGAAGTGTTGAAAGAAGGAAATTATAAAGTGATTCATGATAGTGCCTTGAATAAAAACCATGATTGCAATGATGTTAATATAAATTCCATTAACGCCAATTGTGTTAATGTTATGCAAAACCCTAAGCTTGGGGATGCTATTTTTGCTATGTCCACTATTTGTTGCAATGATCATTATTGGGTGATTCTTCTTATAATCTTGAAAATTTATTTAAGCCCCATGATGAATATGAGATTGATAATAATGTTTGTAATAATATTGAAAGTGGGTTCGAAAGAGTGTCAACTTTAGATCCCACATATTTGGAGAATGTTCAATCTCCATTGGACCCTGATACGTCCATTTTGCATCATGCTTTTATATCGATATTTATTGCATTATGTGCTGTTATTACACGTTATGTCACAATACTTATGGCTATTCTCTCTTATTTTACAAGGTTTACCATGAAGAGGGGGAATGCCGACAGCTGGAATTCTGGCTGGAAAAGGAGCAAATAGTGGAAACCTATTATGCACAGTTCCAAAAATCCTGAAACTCCACGGAAGTCACTTTTGGAATTAATAAGAATAATTGAGTGAAGAAAATACTAGAGGGGGCCCACACCCTGGCCAGGAAGGTGGGGGCGCGCCCCCTGTCTCCTGGGCCCCCTGGTGGCCCTCTGGTGCCCATCTTCTGCTATATGAAGGCTTTTACCCTGGAAAAAATCATAAGCAAGCTTACAGGAGAAACTCCACCGCCACGAGGCGGAACCTTGGCGGAACCAATCTAGGGCTCCGGTGGAGCTGTTCTGCCGGGGAAACTTCCCTCTGGGAGGGGGAAATCATCACCATCATCATCACCAACGATCCTCTCATCGGGAGGGGGTCAATCTCCATCAACATCTTCACCAGCACCATCTCCTCTCAAAACCCTAGTTCATCTCTTGTATCCAATCTTGTATCAAAACCACAAATTGGTACCTGTGGGTTGCTAGTAGTGTTGATTACTCCTTGTAGTTGATGCTAATTGGTTTACTTGGTGGAAGATCATATGTTCAGATCCTTAATGCATATTAATACTCCTATGATTATGAACATGAATATGCTTTGTGAGTAGTTATGTTTGTTCCTGAGGACATGGGTGAAGTCTTGCTATTAGTAGTCATGTGATTTTGGTATTCGTTCGATATTTTGATGAGATGTATGGTGTCTCTCCTCTAGTGGTGTTATGTGAACGTCGACTACATGACACTTCACTATTATTTGGGCCTAGAGGAAGGCATTGGGAAGTAATAAGTAGATGATGGGTTGCTAGAGTGACAGAAGCTTAAACCCTAGTTTATGCGTTGCTTCATAAGGGGCTGATTTGGATCCACTAGTTTCATGCTATGGTTAGGTTTACCTTAATAATTCTTTTGTAGTTGTGGATGCTTGCAATAGGGGTTAATCATAAGTGGGATGTTTGTCCAAGAAAGGGCAGTACCTAAGCACCGGTCCACCCGCATATCAAATTATCAAAGTACCGAACGTGAATCATATGAGCGTGATGAAAACTAGCTTGACGATAATTCCCACGTGTCCTCGGGAGCGCTTTTCTCATTATAAGAAATTGTCCAGGCTTGTCCTTTGCTACAAAAAGGATTGGGACACCTTGCTGCACTTTATTTACTGTCATTGCTTGTTACCCGTTACCAATTATCTTATCACAAAACTATCTGTTACCTACAATTTCAGTGCTTGTAGAGAATACCTTACTGAAAACCGCTTGTCATTTCCTTCTGCTCCTCATTGGGTTCGACACTCATACTTATCGAAAGGACTACGATAGATCCCCTATACTTGTGGGTCATCAAGACTCTTTTCTGGCGTTGTTGCCAGGGAGTGAAGCGCCTTTGGTGAGTTGAACTTGGTAAGGAAACATTTATATAGTGTGCTGAAATTTTCTGTCACTTGTTACTATGGAAACTAATCCTTTGAGGGGCTTGTTCGGGGTATCTTCACCCCGACCAGTAGAGCAAAGAGTTTCTCCTCAACCTACTGAACCTACTGAAAATGTTTACTTTGAGATCCCTTCGGGTATGATAGAGAAACTGCTAGCTAATCCCTTTGTAGGAGATGGAACATTGCATCCCGATTTACACCTTATCTTTGTGGATGAAGTTTGTGGATTATTTAAGCTTGCAGGTATTCCCGATGATGTTGTCAAAAGGAAGGTCGTCCCTTTATCTTTGAAGGGAGATGCATTGACATGGTATAGGCTATGTGATGATACGGGATCTTGGAATTATAAACGATTAAAGTTGGAATTTCACCAGAAGTTCTATCTATGCATCTTGTTCATCGTGATCGTAATTACATATATAATTTCTGGCCTCGCGAATGAGAAAGCATCACTCAAGCTTGGGGGAGGCTTAAGTCAATGTTATATTCATGCCCCAATCATGAGCTCTCAAGAGATATGATTATTCAAAAAATTATGCTCGGCTTTCTCTCAATGATCCCATCATGCTCGATACTTCCTGTGCTGGTTCTTATATGCTGAAGACTACTGAATTCAAGTGGGATTTATTGGAAAGAATTAAACGCAACTCTGAAGATTGGGGTTCCGATGATGGTAAGGAGTCAGGTATAACACCTAAGTTTGATTGTGTTAAATCTTTTATGGATACCGATGCTTTTCGTGGATTTAGCGCTAAATATGGACTTGACTCTGAGATAGTAGCTGCTTTTTGTGAATCTTTTGCTACTCACGTTGTTCTCCCTAAGGAGAAGTTGTTTAAATATAATCCTCCCACTTAAGTAGAGGTAGTTGCACCTATTATAGTTGAAGAAAAGACTATCACTTATAATGATCCTATTGTTCCACTACTTATGTTGAGAAACCACCTTTTCCTGTTAGGATAAAGGATCATGCTAAAACTTCAACTGTTGTTCATAAGAGTAAAACTAGAACTTACACACGCCCTGAGCAAATCAAAGTTGAACCTAGTATTGCTATGGTTAAAGATCTCTTGGACGATAATATAGATGGGCATGTTATTTATTTCTATGGTGAAACTGCTAACATTGCTAGACCCGATGCTAAGATACATAGACCCGTTGTAGGCATGCCTGTTATTTCTGTTAAAATAGGAGATCATTGTTATCATGGCTTATGTGATATGGGTGCTAGTGCTAGTGCAATACCCTTTGACTTATATAAAGAAATTATGCATGATATTGCACCCGCTGAAATGGAAGGTATTAATGTTACTATTAAGCTTGCCAATAGGGATACTATTAAGCCATTTTGGATTGTTAGATATGTTGAAGTCTTGTGTGGGAAGGTTAAATATCCTGCTGATTTTCTTGTTCTTGGTTCCCCACAAGATGACTTTTGTCCCATCATATTTGGTAGACCCTTCTTGAATACTGTTAATGCTAGGATTGATTGTGAAAAGGATATTGTTACAATTGGCCTAGGGGATATGTCTCATGAGTTTAATTTTGCTAAGTTTCATAGACAACCCCATGATAAAGAATCACCTAGCAAGGATGAGATTATTGGTCTTGCTTCTATTGTCGTGCCTCCTACTGATCCGTTAGAACAATATTTGCTAGACCATGAAAATGATATGTTTATGAATGAATGAAGGGAAATAGATGAAGTATTCCTTCAATAGGGTCCTATTATGAAACACAACTTACCTGTTGAAATCCTAGGGGATCCCCCTCCACCCAAGGGTGATCCCGTGTTTGAGCTCAAACCATTACCTAATAATCTTAAATATGCTTATCTTGATGAAAAGAAGATATATCATGTTATTATTAGTGCTAACCTTTCAGAGCAGGAAGAGGAAAGATTATTGAAAACTCTGAAGAAGCACCGTGCTGCTATTGGATATACTCTGGATGATCTTAAGGGCATTAGTCCCACTCTATGCCAACACAAAATTAAAGTTGGAGAAAGATGCCAAACCAGTTAGAGATCCTCAACGACGGTTAATCCTAAGATGAAAGAAGTGGTAAGAAAGGAGATACTAAAGCTCCTTGAGGTAGGTATAATTTATCTCGTTGCTGATAGTGAATGGGTAAGTCTTGTCCATTGTGTTCCTAAGAAGGGAGGTATTACTATTGTCCCTAATGATAAAGATGAATTGATCCCGCAAAGAATTATTACAGGTTATAGGATGGTAATTGATTTCCGTAAATTAAATAAAGCTACTAAGAAAGATCATTACCCTTTACCTTTTATTGATCAAATGCTAGAAAGACTATCCAAACATACTCATTTCTGCTTTCTAGATGGTTATTCTGGTTTCTCTCAAATACATGTGTCAGCGGAGGATCAATCAAAAACTACTTTTACTTGCCCTTTCAATACTTTTGCTTATAGACGTATGCCTTTTGGTTTATGTAATGCACCTGCTACCTTTCAAAGATGCATGATGGCTATATTCTCTGACTTTTGTGAAAAGATTTGTGAGGTATTCATGGATGATTTTCTCCGTTTATGGATCCTCTTTTGATGATTGCTTGAGCAACCTTGATCGAGTTTTGCAGAGATGTGAAGACGCTAGTCTCGTCTTGAATTGGGAAAAGTGCCACTTTATGGTTAATGAAGGCATTGTCTTGGGGCATAAGATTTCTGAGAAAGGTATTGAAGTTGATAAAGCTAAAGTTGATGCTATTGAAAATATGCCATGTCCCAAGGACACAAAAGGTATAAGAAGTTTCCTTGGTCATGCCGGTTTTTATAGGAGGTTCCTTAAGGACTTTTCTAAAATCTCTAGGCCTCTGACTAATTTATTGCAAAAAGATATTCCTTTTGTCTTTGATGATGATTTTGTAGAAGCGTTTGGAATACTTAAGAAAGCGTTGATCACTGCACCTATTGTTCAGCCACCTGATTGGAATTTACCCTTTGAAATTATGTGTGATGCTAGTGATTATGCTGTAGGTGCTGTTCAATGGCAAAGAGTTGATAAGAAATTGAATGTTATCCAGTATGCTAGTAAAATTCTTGATACCGCCCAGAGAAATTATGCTACTACTGAAAAAGAATTCTTAGCAGTTGTGTTTTCTTGTGATAAGTTCAGACCTTATATTGTTGATTCTAAAGTTACTATTCACACTGATCATGCTTCTATTAAATATCTTATGGAAAAGAAAGATGCTAAGCCTAGACTTATTAGATGGGTTCTCTTGCTCCAAGAATTTGATTTGCATATTAGTGATAGAAAGGGAGCTGAGAACCCCGTTGCAGACAACTTGTTTATATTAGAGAATGTTCTTGATGACCCACTACCTATTGATGTTAGCTTTCCTGATGAACAATTAGTGGTCATTAATGCTTCTCGTACTACTCCATGGTATGCTGATTATGCCAATTACATTGTTGCTAAATTTATACCACCTAGTTTCACATACCAGCAAAAGAAAAAGTTATTTTATGATTTAAGACATTACTTCTTGGATGACCCACACCTTTATAAAGGAGTAGATGGTGTTATTAGATGGTGTGTATCTGAGCATGAATAGGAACAGATCCTGCGCAAGTGTCACTCCGAACCATATGGAGGACACCACGCTGGAGATAGAACTGCACATAAGGTATTGCAATCCGGTTTTTATTGGCCTACTCTCTTTAAAGATGCTCAAAAGTTTGTCTTGTCTTGTGATGAATGTCAAAGAATTGGTAATATTAGTAGATGTCAAGAAATGCCTATGAACTATTCTCTTGTTATTGAACCATTTGATGTTTGGGGCTTTGATTATATGGGACCTTTTCCTGCCTCCAATGGATATACTCATATTTTAGTTGTTGTTGATTACGTTACTAAGTGGGTAGAAATTATTCCAACTAGTAGTGCTGATCATAACACCTCTATTAAGATGCTTAAAGAAATTATTTTTCCGAGGTTTGGAGTCCCTAGATATCTTATGACTGATGGTGGTTCACATTTTATTCATGGTGCTTTCCGTAAGATGCTTGCTAAGTATGATGTTAATCATAGAATTGCATCTCCTTATCACCCACAGTCTAGTGGTCAAGTAGAGTTGAGCAATAGAGAGCTCAAATTAATTTTGCAAAAGACTATGAATAGATCTAGAAAGAATTGGTCCAAGAAACTTGATGATGCATTATGGGCCTATAGAACTGCATATAAAAATCCTATGGGTATGTCTCCGTATAAGTTGGTTTATGGAAAAGCATGTCACTTACCTCTTGAACTTGAACATAAAGCATATTGGGCTATTAAAGAGCTCAACTATGACTTCAAACTTGCCGATGAGAAGAGGTTATTTGATATTAGCTCACTTGATGAATGGAGAACCCAGGCCTACGAGAATGCCAAACTGTTCAAATAAAAAGTTAAAAGATGGCATGACAAAATGATACAAAAGCGTGAGTTTAACGTAGGTGATTATGTGTTGCTATTCAACTCTCGTTTAAGATTTTTTGCAGGAAAACTTCTGTCTAAATGGGAAGGTCCTTACATTATCGAGGAGGTCTATCGCTCCGGTGCCATAAAAATCAACAACTTTGAAGGCACAAGTCCGAGGGTGGTGAACGGTCAAAGAATCAAACATTATATCTCAAGTAATCCTATCAATGTTGAAACTAATATTATTGAGACCATAACCTCGGAGGAATACATAAGGGACACTTTCCAGAACATTTTAGACTCCAAAAAGGAATAGGTATGTGGTACGGTAAGTAAACCGACTCCAAAACAATTGTAATGGCAATTTTTCTCCGTCTTGGAATATTTAAGAATTTTGGAAAGCAAGAAGTAATCCAGGAAGGACTCGAGGCCTCCACGAGGGTGGAGGGCGCGCCCCCCTATCTCGTGGGCACCTCGTGTGCCTCCCGGACTCTGTTTTCTTGCACATTACGTATTTTGGTCGGTAAAAAATCATTATATAATCTCCCGAAGGTTTTGAGCACCGTATCACGCAAATATCCTCTGTTTTCGTTTCGAGCTATTTTTCTGATGGATCTAGAGCACCATGACGTCTCCAAGCACTCCCAAGGACAAGTTTTTCGAGAGGGTTATCAACCCCTATCTTGCGGAGGTGCTGCAACACCCTCAAACCATTGAGATGTGTGAGGGGGTGCTGCACATCCGTGATGTGGAGGGACCAAAGCATACCGGAAGCATGGAGACAAAGCTCGAAGCCATGGAGCAACAAGTTTTCAAGTGCCAAGGGATGGTGGAGCGAGGACTCAACGCCAACCAGATGATGATCGCGGAGTTCACCAACAACCACAAGCTGGATGCCAAGATCATTGGGGAGACCATCTTCAAGCTTCAAGAGAAAATCGAGCACCTCCAAGCCCAGATCTATGACCTGCAAAACCAAAACTGTGAGTATGAATATATATTCAAGAGGATGAGTTTGGCTGCAGATTTGAGGATTCCGGAGACTTGATCGTCCTTCTATGATGGTGAGCCTATGCCTTGGAAGATGGACGGCAAGCCTACATCATCAACAACTCCTACTTCATCACCTCTGAGGACATAATTACATGGGTATGGGCACTCCCCTTGGCAATCAAGCTTGGGGGAGGTGCCCTAGTATCGGGTCACCATCACACTCCTATCTTTACCGTTTTTCTTAGTTTGATCCTTTTAGTAATATCTTGATCTAGTAGATTGAAGTTTTGGTATCAAGTAGTTTTGAGTTTTGCTTTGTGATCTCTTTATGTAATCGAGTCCGTGAGCTATTTATAATAAAGATTAGTGTTGAGTCAAGGGCTTTGCTATCTTGCTATGATCTTGAGAAAATAGAAAGAATAAAAAGAAATAAAAGAGTTCATATTGATCTTATGGATAGTAATGACTTCACATATAAAGAGTATGAGGCATAAAAGTTGTTGAGAGTTGACAAACGTAGCTTTGGTCATCGTTGCAATTAATAGGAAGTAATAAGGAAAGAGAGGTTTTCGCATATAAATATACTATCTTGGACATCTTTTATGATTGTGAGAACTCATTAAGTATGACATGCTAAAGAGTTGATGTTGGACAAGGAAGACAATGTAATGGTTTATGTTTTCTCACATCTCAGTTAAAGTATATTGTCATTGATCTTCCCAACATGTTGAGCTTGCCTTTCCCCCTCATGCTAGCCAAAAATTCCTTGCACCAAGTAGAGATACTACTTGTGCTTCCAAATGTCCTTAAACCCAGTTTTGCCACGAGAGTCCACCATACCTACCTATGGATTGAGTAAGATCCTTCAAGTAAGTTGTCATGTTGCAAGCAATAAAAATTGCTCTCTAAATATATATGACTTATTAGTGCGGATAAAATAAGCTTTATACGATCATGTGATATGGAAGTAATAAAAGTGACGGACTGCATAATAAAGGTTCATATCACAAGTGGCAATATAAAGTGACGTTCTTTCGCATTAAGATTTTGTGCATCCAACCCTAAAAGCACAAGACAACCTCTGCTTCCCTCTACGAAGGGCCTATCTTTTACTTTATGTCTTTACTTTATGCAAGAGTCAAGGTGATTTTCACCTTTCCCTTTTTCATTTTATCCTTTGGCAAGCACCTCGTGTTGGAAAGATCTTGATATATATATATATATATCTAATTGGATGTAAGTTAGCATAAACTATTATTGTTGACATCACCCAAAGGTGAATACGTTGGGATGCAAATAATAAGCCTATCTTTCTCAGTGTCCGATTAAAACTCCATAACCATAAGTATTGCGTGAGTGTTAGCAATTGTAGAAGACTATATGATAGTTGAGTATGTGGACTTGCTGAAAAGCTCTATTCTTGACTCTTTCTGATGTTATGATAAATTGCAATTGCTTCAATGACTGAGATTATAGTTTGCTAGTTCTCAATAAAGTTTATGAATGTCAGGACCCTGATCCTAAGTCACACCGATCTAGCATGTAACACATCATATCACTTTGCGGCCTCACGCACGGTATTCCCACGGGTGCCACCTTACCTGGCCCGGGACCGTTTGCGCCTTTTGGCTCATGTATATGATAGTGCCGCTAGCATCCATATGACAAAGAACCCGGGCGGACATGGCTAGTCGTGAACCCAAAGTGGCACTAACTTACAGGGACAGGCATACATGACCCAACAACGAACGTGTCGGTCATCAGTGAGTGAATCCGGGCTGTAGCAACTGGGCTAGCAGGACTCCGGTAGACACCACGTGACATTTCCCCGAAGGAACAGACACAGGAACGAAGAAGGACACATGCCGGCCAGCCTAAGTGCTCCGGAGCAGTAGCAAGCTACCATGGCTCAGTGGAAGCACTAGGAGACATTTCCCGGTAAGAGAGGCTGCCAAGGATAAACAACTAGATAGTCAGATCCCACACATATCAAGCATTTCAAATCATACACACAATATGCTCGATATGTGCAAATACAACATGGCATCACAACATAACTCTATGACTCAAAGTATTTTATTTAATAGGCTCCGAGGAGCGAGATATTACAAACATGGGTCTCATGACCCAACATTCAGAGCATACAAGTCAAAGCACACGCGGAAGCTTAACATGCCTGAGTACAGACAACTATAAATGAAAAGGCTGAGAAGCCTGACTATCTACCAGATCCTGCCGAGGGCACAAGATCGTAGCTGAGGTAACAAGCTAAACGTCAAAGTCCACGTGGAACTACTAGTGAGACTGAAGTCTCTCTGCAAAAACATAAAATAGGCAAACGTGAGTACAAATGTACCCAGCAAGACTTACATCAGAACTAACTACATATGCACCATTATCAACAAAGGGGTGGTGGGGTTTAACTGCAGCAAGCCAGCTTTGACTCAGTGGCTATCCTGAACTACGACTGCAAGTAACTCTTTTGAGGTGGCGCACACGAGTCCACATATTCACCATATCAATACACCACTATGGATCCGCTCCCGCCTCCCTACGAGAACGCCATCCATAGCACTCACGCTTATCTTGCGTATTTTAAAGTATTCACTTTCACTTGTCTATGAACTGTACAGGCAACCCAGAAGTCCTTTACCGCGGACACGGCTATTCGAATAGATAATGTTAACCCTGCAGGGGTGTACTTCTTCACACACGCTCTCGCCACTTACCGCCATGTACACGTCATGTATCTCGGCAACCTTCAAGCGGAAGCCTGGCGAGGGTGTCGGCCATGACCTGACTAACCACACAAGACTCTAGCCCAGGTTTATCGCCTATTCGGGTTCCATCCGCAAGGAGATCCGGCCGGGGTGTCGCTCATGGCCCCAAACGATGTGTGCAGGGTTCCTGAGCCCACCATCCGGGTGCCACTCGGTACACTAGGCCACGTGTGCCTAGTCTGTCCCAAGCCCACCCTGCCGGGTGCCACTTGGTAGAAAAATAGCACTACCTACAAACACCAGAAACTAGTTGCGACTCCTGGACAGAGACCAAGTTGGTTAATAAGTCGAGAGAGTCAATTAAGGATCTCAATGTGTGGTAGTAGCTGTTCATGGATCACAAACACAGAACTCAGTTCCTGAGGACGGCTGCAATGAGACAACCCACCATGTACTCCTACATGGCCTCTCACCGCTACCTTTACCAAATCGTGTTCACACACTTAGCTCACACACAGTAGGACATGTGCACACACCTCCAATTCATCCCCGATGAATCAGACCTGACTCAACTCTAAGCAGTAGTAGGCATGAAAAACAAGCATGAATAAGTAGGCACATCAGGGCTCAAACAACTCCTACTCATGCTAGTGGGTTTCATCTATTTACTGTGGCAATGACAGGTCATGCAGAGGAAAGGGGTTCAACTACCGCAACATGTAACAGTTGAATCGTTGTTGTCCTAATGCAATAAAAGAGAGCAGGAGCGTGAGAGTGGGATTGCATCAGAATGAACAAGGGGGGTTTGCTTGCCTGGCACTTCTGAAGATAGTATAGTTCTTCATCGGTGTCATTAATCACATCGTCGGTACACGTCTATCAAGAGGGGACAAATACCGGCAAACAAGGAAGAACACAATCAATGCTATGCAATAATATGATGCATGATCATGACATGGCAATATGATGTGGTTTGAGCTAATGCAACTAGCAACCAGATTAAATGAAGTTGGTTTGAATCCAAGATTCAAATTCAAACTCCATATGTGGATATTTAAATGCCATTTATATGATTTGTGCTAAACAGTAGTCATAAGATGTTCTAACATGCATGAAAATGGTATAGACGGGTAGATTGGATTTTTCTGATCATTTTTCATATATAATTTATCTCATTTGGAGTTACGGTTGAATTTCTATGATTTTTACAAGTTTTAAACATTTTCTGGAATTTCCTGAATTAGATTTAATCCAGAAATTCCTTTACTGCATCAGCAATGTGTAAGCATGACGTCAGCAGGTCAAAGGGGCTGGTCCGGGTCAAACCTAACCAGTGGGGCCCATTGGTCAGTGTCACATTGCTGGCTTGGGTCACTGACGGGCAGGGTCGGTCAAGGGCCACGTCAGCAAGGTCAACGCTGACGCGTGGGGCCACGGTGATTAGTTAAAACTAAACAGGAATTAAACTATGATTAATTTTGGGTGTGGGGCCCATATGTTAGAGGGTCAGGGGGGTAATTAGCGGGTGATTAGGCCTAACTAGGTGGCCACGTCGGCGGCTAATCGCCGGCGACCATAGGCCACGTCGGAGGCGTCGGGTTTGCTCCTCCGGCGACCAAACGAGTGGCGAGGGGCTCTGCGTGGAGCTGGTGCTCATCCGCATCCAACGGAGCAAGTAGCAGTGGCTGGGATGGTCTACAGCACCGACGGCATCGAGCTTTGCGACGGCCGGAGCTCGGCAAGGTCGGGTTCGGCGTTGTTGTGCACGGTAGGGCAAACAGGTGGCTGCACTCGGCTCCTGGGAGCATGCTGATCCCGCGACGGTGCTCAGACGCGAGCTGCGGCTGGTGTTGGTGCGGCGGCGATGAGGCATGGTGGCGGGGAGCTTCTGCGTCTGTGCAACTACGGCCTAGTGGACGCGGGCGAGCATGGGAGTAGGGGGAAAAGAAACAGCGGCTCACCGCAGGTCTTCTAGTGCTGCTGGCAAGGCAGGGTAGGCACGGGGTCTGGCGAATCGACGGCGTGGATCACCGGCACCCGAGGTCGAGGACAGCGGCATTGGCGGGGAAGAAGGCCATCCGGGCTTGCGTTCTTCTTCTTGGAGATGCGAGGCGTCGCGGCGGAGTCGATGGTCATGTCGGCAGGTGGCCAGTGGTCACGGCTACATCGAGCGGTGGCTCCGGCTGCTTTCGGTGGTCGCATGGGAGAGAGAGCAGAGAGAGAAGGGAGGTCCAGAGAGACTGAGAGAGGGTCGAGGGGCTGCATGGCGCTCGTCTAGAGCCGTCCAGGAGGAACCAGGCAGGCAGGGAGGGAGGAGGTGGAGGCCGCGGGCGCGCTGGCGTCGACACGCCTCTGCCTACTGGCAGAGGTTGAAGACGACCGCTTCGCCATGGTGGGCTGGGCCTCAGCTACAGTGCTGGGCCAGCTGGGCTGCCAGGTGAGCGCCAGGTAAGTTCTCTCTCTCTCTCTCTGGTTTCTCTATTTTAATTTCTGTTTTCTATTATTCTGTAATCTTTAGGGCTTTTCTAAAAATACCTAGACCCTTTCAAAAATTACTAAACTGCACATGCCCACTGTATACAATATATCCAACATGGAACATTTCAGTTTAGGAGTATTTGGACATTTAAAATATTTTATAGAATTTAAATGTCCAAATTCAAATAATTATGATTTAATTCAGTGACCTTAGGATGACCTAGAAAGTTGTGCGCCATTTTTGTCAGAGGTTTAAGACCAAGGCAAAGATGATGAACATTTTAGAAGGGCATTTCTGGTTCATTGAAAATGATTTTATGTTGAACCTATTTGATTTGATCTGGTGCTAGGGTTTGATCAGTCCCCATTTCAAGTTCATTTGAAAAGTTAAACATGATGCACACATGAAGGGTTAGCCTACTACATACCAGGACCAGGGATGTGACAACTCGCCCCCACTAAACAAGAATCTCGTCCCGAGATTCAAGACGTGGGGTAAGTAGACAGAGGGGACACAAAGCTAACACGATCTTCATGATCCAATTGCCCTTCTCAAAGATGTTGATTCATTTCTCCAATTGATCTTGACGTCTTTGCTTTCGAGACCTTCATCAAACACGAGGACAGAGACAACTCTACAATGATGGATCATCTTAATGATCACAAGATCAACTTACGGAACGAGACGTAGAAACATCTCTCAAGCTGAGACACGAAGCACACATCTAAAGGAATGGAGTGGAACAGATGACGAGGGTTCATTAGGTAGACAACAATTCCACACGTAAGAGGGTGGTGAACGGTTGTCAACGTAGCGAAGAGTTGAGTTGCCATGATACCACAACGAGACACCTTAGGGATGGTGACTCGTAGATATATCCCCTTAGGTGGCAAAAAGAATTACCTTTGATTCAGAGATCATTGAAACTCTTTATACCAGCCTAAGGCAATTCACCAACAATCGTTTGGAGGGGTTCGGTAGAATGGCATACCCGAATTAGAATGGATGATGTGGATTACCTTGTTGAAAACAACACAAGGAATGATTTTGCTTGCGCGTGCCCTCAAGAACTTGAGCAATTCCATAATCATCATAGTTCTACCAACATCTATGAAAAGAATGTTAATACAACTACATACTACCATGATGAATAACGATGGAGGATGCAGAAGGAAAGGAAGACAACACTTTCTCTTTCACCTTAGCAATCCCAAGGAAACAAAATCTGGATGATCGACCGAGAGACATTTAGCACTCCGCTTCTAATGTTCTCCTTGATGTACTAGGTACCATGCTCAATGCTTAAAAGCATCAACATGACCATCAAGTAAAGGTCGGATTTCAGAAGCACAAAAATCCATAAGGAATAACTACGGAAGTAGATCCTGCGAGATCCTTATGGGGATGTGACCAACTTCGTCAATCAAGATACTACAATAATAGGTCTTCCGGTTGGGTGTGTTGGCCACAACATCCACTTTACCGGTTACAGAGAGACCAATATTATGGTTCTTGGAACAGTTCCAACCATCATATCTGCCTGACATTCAGATCTGGTTGGTGTCAGGATATTCCAGACAACATGTCTAGAAAAGAAAGGTTGCAACACAAGTCGACGAGATGACGTTGCGAGATTCTTGGGAGATGAACTACGATAGCAAGCTCCAAAACATGAGCTGGTTCTGCTACATGCATGTGAACATGATGTCCAAGACAAACATGACCACATAGCAGTCTTATGATAAAACACTACCGAGTTCTGGTTGGGAACCATCATTGGGGATATCGAAGTCCTTACATAAGTCATATGATTAGCTCTTATGAAGAAACTTCTTCTCCTGAACAATTCAATCAGTGGCTTGGTGTGCTAGGGACACATATAGAATGGAGGTAGCGAGCCTATCAAACCATAGCATACTTCGCACATGCATGACTGACTTGAGATGGTTCCAGAGGAGGCAACATTGACTTTCTCGAATTCACGGCGGCAACTTGCATCAAATGCACATGAATTAGAGGAGGTCACTTCTTTCATCCGGACATATGCTCCATGAGTGGGTCATGAAGATAATGCTTATAAAAGTTTCCAATACTAGCTGGATGTTCAGCACAATCACGGAGAAGATAAAAGTGTTGCTGATGGGCTCAACAACAATTCATCCAGGTTTCCATGAAGATTGAATCCCATAATTGTGTGAACAAGTGATAGCATTGGTCAGACCAAAAGATGTAATGGTGTATGCTCGAGGGATCAACCACGAATAAGACAACATTACGAGCATCGTTGGTTCTAACTTGATTTGAGGATAGCCCACACCCAAATCAAATGTTGGACAAGATGATAGGTCCATTAACTGATCACGAGGGTTAGTCGATGAAAATATCAACTTTCTTCAACACACACATACAAAGGATATCCCATTGAAATGAACTAAGTCAGGTAAGCTTTTATCCTCCAACTCTCCAAGTTGTTGTTTAGCTTAACCAACTAGCTCAGGGTATCCAACACAGATTCTTGGAGAAAGGGTGGTTTCGAAAACCAACTCGATCATGAACTCAACATAGAAGTCAGGTGACAACCCGGTGATACTTCCGAGAAGATATTCGGAAAATCATGAACCACCGACATGTTACTAAGCTCGAGAACAATCTTGCTTTTCAGGGCAAGACAATATGAACAATGAGCGAGGATTTGACCAAATCCTAACTCATCAACCGAAGAGTGCACCAGGAAATAAGGACTAGGTAGCATGATCAACCTTAGGGTGATGATACAAGGACCCACACGCTAAGAATGAAATTATTGTCCATTAACTACCAAGCAACGGGGTTGCTAGCAGTATTGATTTCACACATCACGATTCACTTGTCGGCATTCCGGTTACAACAACATGGGAACCGAGGAATTAACAATGATGGCAAGAAGTATTACTGCGTCAAGAACTCATAAGAGGTGGTGCAATTCTCACGACACTCTTGACTTAAAGATGGTAACACTCTAAGATAGAGCAGAACAAAAGCTGGATTGCAATTGATCCGCGGAACACAACTGCTTTGACCCAATCCTGGAAATGAATAAGGTACTGGAGTTTGTTTCTCCTAGTCATTCCGGAATAGAATGGCTTGACGGACCACAGGAGTAAAAGGCATCGATGAACATGAGTGCTCAACCACTCCTGACTATCAATTGATAGACGAGGGTCGAAATACAACTAAGGAGTGACAACTCAAAGGAACATACGACTTTCTGAGTTGTGGATGCATAGATTAGTATGTCGAACTAAGTTCAGTAGGTTTCTTCCGAATAACCCATGCAGAGAAGGTAGAACTAGCAGAGTCACGGCATAGCAACGAGAACTCGTCAAGAGCACTCTGGTTGTGATCTTTTGGTTCAAGGAACTTCCGCCATAAGCAGTTCATGGTATTTGGAAGAAGGAAATACCATGGACCTCGAGGACTATCGCAAAGGTTACCAATAACCTAAAGGAACGAGCAAACATTATCAACATGAAGTGAGTAGGGTGAATCTCGGGTTCAAAACCCAGGAGTAGAATACCTACTAACTAAATTGCGTCACGGGATGCTTTCGAGGATGACGGCCAGAGTCATCACAATAGGACACTAAACATGGCTAAACTACTAGGTGATCCCCTAAGACACCTAGGGTCATGATAATAACTCCAACATATATGTCGAGGCAATAGGGTACCTCAACTCAACAATTAGTGTGATTAACCTGGCATAGAAGAACATCGAAACCAGAGGGAAAGGATTTTGCAAGTGCATCAGATTGTTTAGAAACCTGGGACGACTCGGACAGCATAACGACTGTAAATGCTCAAAAAGATTTGAGACATCCTACAAATTAGTGGCATGACCACTGAACAACATCATATCAAGGCTTCTAGACCAACTGTCAACATACAGAAGTAGTAGGAACTGAACAGAGACTTAAATCCATCAATCCTATAGGTCTACGGATTAGTAACACGTGATCCTGATAGAAAGAAGAGAAAGCCTAGTTCCTTAACCCCATAGGAAAAATAAGATGACTCAGATCAGAAGGGCATAAGGTATAAGGAGTAAAAAGAGCCTTACGTTCCATCCCACAATCAATTCCCTTATATAACTAAAGAATTTCTAGACTCAACTTTGACCAGTTTGGCTTGGTAATCCTACAGGTAGACAAGCTCTGATACCAAAACTTTCAGGACCCTGATCCTAAGTCACACCGATCTAGCATGTAACACATCATATCACTTTGCGGCCTCACACACGGTATTCCCACGGGTGCCACCTTACCTGGCCCGGGACCGTTTGCGCCTTTTGGCTCACGTATATGATAGTGCCGCTAGCATCCATATGACAAAGAACCCGGGCTGACATGGCTAGTTGTGAACCCAAAGTGGCACTAACTTACAGGGACAGGCATACATGACCCAACAATGAACGTATCGGTCAGCAGCGAGTGAATCCGGGCTGTAGCAACTGGGCTAGCAGGACCTCCGGTAGACACCGCATGACATTTCCCCAAAGGGACAGACACAGGAATGAAGAAGGACACATGTCGGCCAGCCTAAGTGCTCCGGAGTAGTAGCAAGCTACCATGGCTCAGTGGAAGCACTAGGAGACATTTCCCTGTAAGAGAGGCTACCAAGGATAAACAACTAGATAGTCAGATCCCACACATATCAAGCATTTCAAATCATACACACAATATGCTCGATATGTGCAAATACAACATGGCATCACAACATAACTCTATGACTCAAAGTATTTTATTCAATAGGCTCCGAGGAGCGAGATATTACAAACATGGGTCTCATGACCCAACATTCAGAGCATACAAGTCAAAGCACACGCGGAAGCTTAACATGCCTGAGTATAGACAACTATAAATGAAAAGGCTGAGAAGCCTGACTATCTACCAGATCCTGCCGAGGGCACAAGATCGTAGCTGAGGTAACAAGCTAAACGTCGAAGTCCACGTGGAACTACTAGTGAGACTGAAGTCTCTCTGCAAAAACATAAAATAGCAAACGTGAGTACAAATGTACCCAGCAAGACTTACATCAGAACTAACTACATATGCACCATTATCAACAAAGGGGTGATGGGGTTTAACTGCAGCAAGCCAGCTTTGACTCAGTGGCTATCCTGAACTACGACTGCAAGTAACTCTTTTGAGGTGGCGCACACGAGTCCACATATTCACCATATCGATACACCACTATGGATCCGCTCCCGCCTCCCTACGAGAACGCCATCCATAGCACTCACGCTTATCTTGCGTATTTTAAAGTATTCACTTTCACTTGTCTATGAACTGTACAGGCAACCCAGAAGTCCTTTACCGCGGACACGGCTATTCGAATAGATAATGTTAACCCTGCAGGGGTGTACTTCTTCACACACGCTCTCGCCACTTACCGCCATGTACACGTCATGTATCTCGGCAACCTTCAAGCGGAAGCCTGGCGAGGGTGTCGACCATGACCTGACTAACCACACAAGACTCTAGCCCAGGTTTATCGCCTATTCGGGTTCCATCCGCAAGGAGATCCGGCCGGGGTGTCGCTCACGGTGTCAGGACCCCGACTCAATGTCACATCGATCTAGCCTGTAACACCCCATATCACTTTGCGGCCTCACGCACGGTATCTCCACGGGTGTCGCCTTACCTTTGCCCGGGACCGTTTGCGCCTTTTGGCTCACGTATATGATAGTGTCGCTAGCATCCATATGATAAGGAGCCCGGGCTGACATGACTAGTCGTAAACCCAAAGTGGCACAGACTTACAGGGACAGGCATCCATGACCCAGCATCGAACGTGTCGGTCATCAGCAAGTGGGTCCGGGCTATAGCACTGGGCTAGCAGGACTCCGGTAAACCGGGCTGTAGCGGGCTAACAGGACTCCGGTACTCAATGCGTGACATTTCCCCGAAGGGACAGACACAGGAACGAAGAAGGACACATGCCGGCCAGCCTAAGTGTTCCGGAGCAGTAGCAAGCTACCATGGCTCAGTGGTAACACTAGGAGACATTTCCCGGTAAGAGAGGCTACTAAAGATAAACAACTAGATAGTCAGATCCCACACATACCAAGCATTTCAATCATACACACAATATGCTCGATATGTGCAAATACAACAAGGCATCACAACATGACTCTACGACACAAGTACTTTATTTAAGGCTCAGAGAGCCATACATAACATACACATAAGTACGGGTCACACGACCCAGCATTCAAGTCATACAGTCATACAAACCAGCAGCGGAAGTAACTTGTCTGAGTACAGACAACTAGTAAAATAAAAGAGGCTTGGAAAGCCTAGCTATACTACGTGGTCCTTCACAAGCTCAGGATCACCACCTGGGCCTTAGCCTACTCATTGATGTCAACGTCTACGAAGAACCCATCAGAAGGGGTTGCAGCGTCTTCTGTAAAAATGTAAATTATAGCAACATGAGTACAAAGGTACTCAGCAAGACTTACATCAGATCCTACATACATGCACATTATCAAGAAGGGTTGGTGGAGTTATTGCAGCAAGCCAGCTTTGACTCTTGGCTAGGCTATCCTACGAGACTCCAACTTGAAATGGTTTTGCGCACACGAGTCCACTACTCACCACTTCAATACACTACCGAGGATCCACCTCCGTCTTCCTACGGAAGAGCCATCCTCGGCACTCACACTTATCTTGAGGCTTTTAGTAGTTTCCATTTACTTGTCTATGAACTGTATAGGCAACCAAGTAGTCCTTTACCGCGGACGCGGCTATTCGAATAGATCATGATAACCCTGCAGGGGTGTACTTCTTCATACATGTTTCCACCACTTAGCGTCTGCACACGACATGTGCTCGGCAGACTTCAAGCGAAAGCCGACGTGGGTGTAGACCACGACCTACCTAAACACCTAAGTCTCCAATCCAGGTTTATCGCCTATCCAGGTTCCATCCGCAGGGAGTCCGGCCGAGGTTTCCCATACGGCCCCGAACGATGTGTACAGGGTTCCGTGACACCTAACGGGTGCCCGGTATTCCCGGCCACGTACCTACCGCATCACAGCCCACCCCTACGGTCAGCGCTGTCCACGGCCTCCAGTAGGCTACAAACACCAGAAACTACTTGCAACTCCTGGACAGAGGACTAGGGTGAATAAGAAGTCGAGCGGGGTCATATTTCAGGGCCCAATGCATGGTAGTAGCTGTATCTTAAATCACACATACAGATCTCAGTGCTTAAGGTCGGCTTCAATGAAACAACCCACCATGTACTCCTACATGGCCTCTCATCGATACCTTTACCAAATCGTGTTCACCACACCACTCTCATTACCGACATAATCATTTCACTCTAGCCCATCACCCAGATGAACCAGACCTGACACGACTCTAAGCATAGCAGGCATAGCAAGGTAGGAACAACACATACATATGGCTCAATCAACTCCTACACATGCTAGTGGGTTTCATCTAGTTACTGTGGCAATGACAGGTCATGCAGAGGAAATGGGTTCAACTACCGTAGCACACAGCAGTTTGAAACGCGTTGTCTTAATGCAGTAAAAGAGAGCAGGAGCGAGAACATGGGATTGTATCGATATGATCAAATGGTTGGTTGCTTGCCTGATGGTTCGATGCACTGATATGGTTCTTCGCTAGGGTAATCATGGTACTCCTCGGGGGCAGAACCTGCCGCAAAGAACACCGATACACAGCCATCACCAAACAATGTGCGACAATATGATGCATGCATGAAACATGGCAATATGAGTGTGTTGGGCTAATGCAACTAAGACCAGAAGGGTTTGAACCAATTTGAACCAAAGATTCAAATTTCAAACTCATACATGGCCCTTTAAAGTGTTTTATCTTGTTCTGCATTAAACAGCAAGTTAACTTGTTTAATCATGCATGGAAACAGTACAGATGGATAGATTGGATTTTTCTGATCATTTTTCATATATAACTTGTCTGATTTGGAGTTACAGATTAAAAGTTATGAATTTTTGAAGTTTAAACTATATTCTGGAATTTCCTATATTAGAATAAATCCAGAAATTAATTTATTGCGTCAGCCATGCGTCAGGATGACGTCAGGGTCAACGGAGACGTCCAGGTCAAACCTGACTGTGGGTCCAGGGTGTCAGGGTAATTAGTTTAGTTTAAAGTTTAATTAAAACTAACCCTATTTAGTTAACAGGGCTGGGCCCCACCTGTCATTGACTCATCGGGGTCAACCAGGGCCCACCCGCGGTCAAAGCCAGGTCGGCTGCACCGGCGTTTAGCCGCCGGCGAGCCCGACGCGGCGGCGGAAGTGGTTTTTGCCGTTCCGGCAACCAAACGAGTCGCGGAGGCCATCGGAGTGGAGCTGAGGACGAGCCGCAGCTCTTGGTGGAGTCCGTTGGGGTCGGGGTGGCCGGAGTTGGCGCCGGCGACGACTTTGGCGGCCACCGGAGTTCGGCCGAAGGCGAACTTGATGCTAGAGGGGTCGGTGAGGTGCGGGGAGTAGCTGGTTAGGTGCTACGTGACGTGGTGAGCATGATAGACACCAAGTTGTGGCCGGAGGGTGACCGGGAGCACGTCGGCGACGAGCTCCGCGGCGGTGGGTGCGGTTGAGCTCCGGGAGGTCACTACACAGCTCGGGAGCAAGAAAAGAAGGGAGGGGAAGATGGTTAAGCTCACGGGGAGTTCGACGAAGCACTTGGTGCGGCCGGGGACGGGCCGGAGCGACGACGGCGTTGAAGGGGATCTCCGGCGACGGCGGTTCGGTCGAGGTCGATGCGGTGGGCTCGGGCCTTGCGAGCGCTCGGGGCTCGGCTTGCTCGAAGGAGAGGAGGGTGGCGGAGCTCCTGGACACGGCGGCACGGCGTGGGGTTGACGGAGGGCGTGGCTACGGCGAGGGGGTGGCGGCGATGGCGTCGGCCATGGCGGGGGAGCGCGAGAGAGAGGAGTTGGGGGAGAATGGAGGTGTCCTGGGGGTTCACGGCTCGGCGTGGAGTTCATCCATCCAGCAACGAGGCGAGGAGGTGAAGCAGGGCGACGGCCAGCTGCGTGGCGCACGCTGCGGCCGCCGTCGGGCACCTGCCTGCCTGCCTGGCCGGCAAGCAGCTCGCTGGCGCGGCGCTGGGCTGGGCCGGCAGGTGGGCCGGGTGCTGGGCGCCAGGTAAGTTTTTTGTTATTTCTCCTGTTTTCTGTTTTTTTAATTCCTCTGCAACTTTGTTGAATTATTAAAAATACTTAGGCAACTCCTAAAATCACCAAACTACTCCTGGTCCATAGTTGGATTATTTCCAACATGAAACATTTTAGTTTGGAGATATTTGAGCATTTGAAATATTTTATATAATTTTAAATGCCCAAATTCAAATATCTATGATTTAATTCAAAGACCCTAAGATGACCTAGGAAAATGTGCACCACTTTTGGCAGAGGTTCTGAACCAAGACAAAAATGATGGGCATTTTAGAAGGGCATTTCAGGTTCATTGAAAAAGTTTTTAGTAAACCCTAGTTGGTTTCAGAGGGGGCTGGGGGTTCTGTCATCCCCATTTCAGGTTTCTGATGAAAGAATAGACATGATGCAACACTCTAATGCATGAACTAGCTAGGGTGTGACAACTCACCCCCACTCAAAAGAATCTCGTCCCGAGATTTGGGTTCCTCCGGAAAGAAGGCGGGATACTCGAGTCGAAGACGATCCTCCCTTTCCCAAGTTGCTTCATCCTCAGAATGGTGCGACCATTGAACTTTGAGAAACTTGATATTATGACGTCGAGTGGTACGCTCGGCCTGATCGAGGATACGAATGGGGTACTCTCGATACGTGAGATTATCTTGGAGATCAAGCGTTTCGTGGTCCACTCCACGGATAGGATCCGAGAAGCAACGCCTGAGTTGAGAAACGTGGAAGACATCGTGGACTCTGGAGAGATGCGGAGGTAGTTCCAACTGGTAGGCAACTTCTCCTCGTTTAGCGAGAATACGAAAAGGTCCAATGTAACTGGGAGCCAATTTGCCTTTGATACCGAAACGATGGGTTCCCTTCAGAGGAGTAACCCGAAGGTAAGCCTTCTCGTCAACCTCGAAAGTCATAGCCTTATGTTTTCGGTCATATTGACTCTTTTGACGAGATTGGGCTGTTTTCAACTTTTCACGAACGATGCGAACTTGCTCTTCTGCTTCCTGGATCATATCCGGGCCAAAGAATTGTCTTTCCCCGGTTTCTGACCAATTAAGGGGTGTTCGACACCGTCGTCCATAGAGAACTTCAAAAGGGGCTTTACCCAAGCTAGATTGATAGCTGTTGTTGTAAGCAAATTCGGCAAATGGAAGGCATTTCTCCCATTCCATTTCGAATGAGATAACAAAGGCTCGAAGCATGTCTTCTAGGATCTGGTTGACGCGTTCTACTTGACCACTTGATTGAGGGTGAAAAGCGGTGCTAAAGGAAAGGTGGGTTCCCATAGCATTTTGGAAACTTTCCCAAAATCGAGAGGTGAAGAGACTTCCTCGATCCGAGTTAATTTCCAAAGGAACACCATGGAGAGACACTATTCGGGAGATGTACAAGTCTGCTAACTGACTAGCAGTTATACTCTCACGAACAGGTAAGAAATGGGCTACCTTGGAAAGACGATCGACCACGACGAAGATAGCATTATTCCCTCTCTTGGTCCTGGGAAAACCGGTAATGAAATCCATACCAATTTTATCCCATTTCCATTCAGGAATAGCTAGGGGTTGAAGGGTGCCAGCAGGTCGTTGATGCTCTGCTTTTACACGACGGCAGACGTCGCAATTAGCAATATTCAGGAATAGCTAGTGAGTTTCATCTATTTACTGTGGCAATGACAGGTCATGCAGAGGAAAGGGGTTCAACTACCGCAGCATGTAACAGTTGAATCGTTGTTGTCCTAATGCAATAAAAGAGAGCAGGAGCGTGAGAGTGGGATTGTATCAGAATGAACAAGGGGGTTTTGCTTGCCTAGCACTTCTGAAGATAGTATAGTTCTTCATCGGTGTCATTGATCACATCGTCGGTACACGTCTATCGAGAGGGGACAAATACCGGCAAACAAGGAAGAACACAATCAATGCTATGCAATAATATGATGCATGATCATGACATGGCAATATGATGTGGTTTGAGCTAATGCAACTAGCAACCAGATTAAATGAAGTTGTTTGAATCCAAGATTCAAATTCAAACTCCATATGTGGATATTTAAATGCCATTTATATGATTTGTGCTAAACAGTAGTCATAAGATGTTCTAACATGCATGAAAATGGTACAGATGGATAGATTGGATTTTTCTGATCATTTTTCATATATAATTTATCTCATTTGGAGTTACGGTTGAATTTCTATGATTTCTACAAGTTTTAAACATTTTCTAGAATTTCCTGAATTAGATTTAATCCAGAAATTCCTTTACTGCATCAGCAATGTGTAAGCATGATGTCAGCAGGTCAAAGGGGCTGGTCCGGGTCACACCTGACCAGTGGGGTCCATTGGTCAGTGTCACATTGCTGGCTTGGGTCACTGACGGGCAGGGTCGGTCAAGGGCCACGTCAGCAAGGTCAACGCTGACGCGTGGGGCCACGGTGACTAGTTAAAACTAAACAGGAATTAAACTATGATTAATTTTGGGTGTGGGGCCCATATGTTAGTGGGTCAGGGGGTTAATTAGCGGGTGATTAGGCCTAACTAGGTGGCCACATTGGCGGCTAATCGCCGGCGACCACAGGCCACGGCGGAGGCGTCGGGTTTGCTCCTCCAGCGACCAAACGAGTGGCGAGGGGCTCTGCGTGGAGCTGGTGCTCATCCGCATCCAACGGAGCAAGTAGCAGTGGCTGGGGTGGTCTAGAGCACCGACGGCATCGAGCTTTGCGACGGCCGGAGCTCGGCAAGGTCGGGTTCGGCGTTGTTGTGCACGGTAGGGCGAACAGGTGGCTGCACTCGGCTCCTGGGAGCATGCTGAGCCCGCGACGGTGCTCGGACGCGAGCTGCGGCTGGTGTTGGTGCGGCGGCGATGAGGCATGGCGGTGGGGAGCTTCTGCGTCCGTGCAACTACGGCCTAGTGGACGCGGGCGAGCATGGGAGTAGGGGGAAAAGAAACAGCGGCTCACCACAGGTCTTCTGGTGCTGCTGGAAAGGCAGGGTAGGCACGGGGTCCGGCGAATCGACAGCGTGGATCATCGGCACCCGAGGTCGAGGATGGCGGCGTTGGCAGGGAAGAAGGCCGTCCGGGCTTGCATTCTTCTGCTTGTAGACGCGAGGCATCGCGGCGGAGTCGATGGTCATGTCGGCATGGGGTGCGGTGGCCAGTGGTCACGGCTACGGCGAGCGGCGGCTCCGGCTGCTCTCGGTGGTCGCGTGGGGGAGAGAGCGGAGAGGGAAGGGAGGTCCATAGAGAGTGAGAGAGGGTCGAGGGGCTGCGTCGCGCTCGTCTAGAGCCGTCCAGGAGGAACCAGGCAGGCAGGGAGGGAGGAGGTGGAGGCCGCGGGCGCGCTGGCGTCGACACGCCTCTGCCTACTGGCAGAGGTTGAAGACGACCGCTTCGCCCTGGTGGGCTGGGCCTCAGCTACAGTGCTGGGCCAGCTGGGCTGCCAGGTGAGCGCCAAGTAAGTTCTCTCTCTCTCTCTCTGGTTTCTCTATTTTAATTTCTGTTTTCTATTATTCTGTAATCTTTAGGGCTTTTCTAAAAATACCTAGACCCTTTCAAAAATCACTAAACTGCACATGCCCACTGTATACAATATATCCAACATGGAACATTTCAGTTTAGGAGTATTTGGACATTTAAAATATTTTATAGAATTTAAATGTCCAAATTCAAATACTTATGATTTAATTCAGTGACCTTAGGATGACCTAGAAAGTTGTGCATCATTTTTGTCAGAGGTTTAAGACCAAGGCAAAGATGATGAACATTTTAGAAGGGCATTTCCGGTTCATTGAAAATGATTTTATGTGGAACCTATTTGATTTGATCTGGTGCTAGGGTTTGATCAGTCCCCATTTCAAGTTCACTTGAAAAGTTAAACATGATGCACACATGAAGGGCTAGCCTACTACATACCAGGACCAGGGATGTGACAATGAACCATACTTGACATTGTGAATTGATTGTTACTTGAGCATAAGAAATCATATGACAAAATCTATATATGTTGTTGTTATAAGAATGATCATGATGCCCTCATGTCTGTATTTTATTTTTATCGACACCTCTATCTCTAAACATGTGGACATATTTTTCGATTTCGACTTCCGCTTTGAGGACAAGCGAGCTATAAGCTTGGGGGAGTTGATACGACCATTTTGCATCATGCTTTTATATTGATATTTATTGCATTATGGGCTGTTATTACACATTATGTCACAATACTTATGGCTATTCTCTCTTATTTTACAAGGTTTACCATGAAGAGGGGGAATGCCGGCTGCTGGAATTCTGGCTGGAAAAGGAGTAAATATTGGAAACCTATTATGCACAGTTCCAAAAATCATGAAACTCCATGGAAGTCACTTTTAGAATTAATAAGTATTATTGAGCGAAGAAAATACCAGAGGGGGCCCACACCCTGGCCAGGAGGGTGCCCCCCCCCTACTGGGCACGCCCCCTGTCTCCTGGGCCCCCTGGTGGCCCTCCGGTGACCATATTCTGCTAAATGAAGGCTTTTACCCTGGAAAAAATCATAAGCAAGCTTACGGGACAAAACTCCGCCGCCACGAGGCGGAACCTTGGCGAAACCAATCTAGGGCTCCGGCGGAGCTGTTCTGCCGGGAAAACTTCCCTCCAGGAGGGGGAAATCATCACCATCGTCATCACCAATGATCCTCTCATCGGGAGGGGGTCAATCTCCATCAACATCAGCACCATCTCCTCTCAAAACCCTAGTTCATCTCTTGTATCCAATCTTGTATCAAAACCACAAATTGGTACATGTGGGTTGCTAGTAGTGTTGATTACTCCTTGTAGTTGATGCTAATTGGTTTACTTGGTGGAAGATCATATGTTCAGATCCTTAATACATATTAATACTCCTATGATTATGAACATGAATATGCTTTGTGAGTAGTTACGTTTGTTCCTGAGGACATGGGTGAAGTCTTGCTATTAGTAGTCATGTGAATTTGGTATTCGTTCGATATTTTGATGAGATGTATGTTGTCTCTCCTCTAGTGGTGTTATGTGAACGTCGACTACATGACACTTCACCATTATTTGGGCTTAGAGGAAGGCATTGGGAAGTAATAAGTAGATGATGGGTTGCTAGAGTGACAGAAGCTTAAACCCTAGTTTATGCGTTGCTTCGTAAGGGGCTGATTTGGATCCACTAATTCCATGCTATGGTTAGGTTTACCTTAATACTTCTTTTGTAGTTGCGGATGCTTGCAATAGGGGTTAATCATAAGTGGGATGTTTGTCCAAGAAAGGGCAGTACCCAAGCACTGGTCCACCCACATATCAAATTATCAAAGTACCAAACGTGAATCATATGAGCGTGATGAAAACTAGCTTGATGATAATTCCCACGTGTCCTCGGGAGCGCTTTTCTCATTATAAGAAATTGTCCAGGCTTGTCCTTTGCTACAAAAAGGATTGGGACACCTTGCTGCACTTTATTTACTTTAATTTCTTGTTACCCGTTACCAATTATCTTATCACAAAACTATCTGTTACCTACAATTTCAGTGCTTGCAGAGAATACCTTACTGAAAACCGCTTGTCATTTCTTCTTCTCCTCGTTGGGTTCGACACTCTTGCTTATCGAAAGGACTACGATAGATACCCTATACTTGTGGGTCATCAGACCCCACCCGCCTCTTTGCCGTCCGCTAGCAGACGGCAAAGAAATGGCTGATGGCAACTAGGCTCTTTGCCGTTAGCCAAGTCTTTGCCTTCCATTTTTTGTAAGCAGACGAGAAAGGCCTTCTTTGTTGTTCCGCTAGCTGACAAAAAAGAGCTAACTGATGGCAAAATCTTTGTTTCCAGTAGTGCCAGCACATAGTAATCTAGTTCCAATTGACACAACACCATCTCCACCATAAAGCTCCCAAACATGAGTAGTTAGTAAGGCAGCTCTATTGCCCAAAGCACCAGTACTACCACGGCCAACCACAACTTCACCAGTCAGTACACCTGAGGGAGTCCTGGATTAGGGGGTACTCGGACAGCTGGACTATATACATTGGCAGGACTATCGGACTATGAAGATACAAGATTGAAGACTTTGTCCCGTGTCCGAGTGGGACTCTCCTTTGTGTGGAAGGCAAGCTTGGCAATTCGGATATGTAGATCTCCTTCTCTGTAACCGCCTCTGTGTAACCCTAGCCCCCTCCGGTGTCTATATAAACCGAAGGGTTTAGTCCGTAGGACAACAACAATCATAATCATAGGCTAGCTTATAGGGTTTAGCCTATGTGATCTCGTGGTATATCAACTCTTGTAATACTCATATCATCAAGATCAATCAAGCAGGAAGTAGGGTATTACCTCCATTGAGAGGGCCCGAACCTGGGTAAACATCATGTCCCCCGCCTCCTATTACCATTAGCCTTCGACGCACAGTTCGGGACCCCCAACCTGAGATCCGCCGGTTTTTACACCGACATTGGTGCTTTCATTGAGAGTTCCGTTGTGTCGTCACTATCAGGCTTGATGGCTCCTTCAATCATCTTCAACGACGCGGTCCAGGGTGAGGTTTTCCTCCCCGGACAAATCTTCGTATTCAGAGGCTTCGTACTGCGGGCCAACTCACTTAGCCATCTAGAGAAGATCAATAGCTACGCCCCTGGCCATCAGGTCAGGTTTGGAAGCTTGAACTATACTGCCGACATCCGCGGAGACTTGATCTTCGACGGGTTCGAGCCCATGTCAGGTGCGCGGAACAGTCACGACGAGCATGACTTAGATCTGCCATCGGATAGTGTTCGGGAGATCACACCTGTGGCTACCCCGGCCCTCAATCTGGAGCAGATCGTGCCATCCTAGGACGGGTGGATGGACCCCGCCACGGAGACCGCAAACTCAACGGCGATAGAGCCAAACACTGGCTTCATCTCCTATAAGGCCGGTGTCATCGGACCCTCGGACTCGTCTCCGGCCACAGGTTCCGAACCGCGTGCATCCGTGCCTATCGAATCTGATTGGGCACCAATCATGGAGTTTACCTCCGCGGATATCTTTCAGCACTCGCCCTTGGGCAACGTACTAAATTCATTGAGGTCTCTCTCCTTGTCAGGAGACTCTTGGCCGAACTATGTCTGGCTGGAGTGGGAAGCGGATGATGAAGAAATTTGTTCCCCACCCACCACCCACTTAATAGCCATTGTCGATGACTTAACCGACGTGCTTGAATTCAACTCCGAAGACATCGACGGTATGGATGTCAATGAAGGAGAAGAATAGGAACCATCGCCCACAGGGCGCTGGACAACCACCTCATCATATGATATATATATATATATATATATATATATATATATATATATATATATATATATATATATATATGGTGGACACGCCCAAAGAAGGCGATGGCGATGAGGCAACGGAGGATAGTCCCCTGAGAAGCAATCTAAGCACCGGCGTCATAGGCGCCGCTCTAAGCCCCGCCAAAGCAAAAATAGTGATACCGGCACAAGAGATGATAGCAATCCGGATGGTGCCGAAGACAAAAACAATCCCGCCCAGCCAGGCTTTGAGCAGGCCGAGCGGGAGGATGGGCAAGCTAGCCCTAAGGAGAAGGCAACCGATGGAGAATCAAAGGATGACAATTACATGCCCCTCTCCGAAGATGAAGCGAGCCTTGGCGATGAAGAATTCATCATGCCTGAGGATCCCGTCGAGCAGGAGCGCTTCAAGCGCCGGCTTATAGCCACTGCAAAAAGCCTGAAGAAGAAGTAGCAGCAGCTTCAAGCTAATCAAGATCTGCTGACTGATAGATGGACTGAAGTCCTGGCAGCCAAGGAATACGGACTCAAGCGCCCTACCAAAAGTTACCCAAAGCGCAGGTTGCTACCTCAACTCGACGAGGAGGCATTAAAGCCCACACTACCGGCGCATGATGCAGCTGACCGGCCACCTCATGGGCGAGACAAAGCGGCGTATCAACCCGAACCCTAGCCCGCACCCTGTCGCCAATCAAACAATAACACTAAGGCCCGGGGCTACACGAAGGACCTGCGAGACATATTGGAAAACAAAGCAGGACAGTCAAGATCGATCTACGGATCACGGGATCGTGCCACAATGTGTGATGATGACCGTCACGCCGGATATGCTAAAAACAACTCCAGCCAGGCCGAATACAATAGACCAGACTCATTTGAACTGCGTCAGGATGTAGCCCGGCATAGAGGCGCTGCACACCCCCTATGCTTCACTGATGAAGTAATGGATCATGAATTCCCAGAAGGGTTTAAACCCGTAAACATTGAATCACATGATGGCACAACACATTCACATGGCTCGCGGTGATGATCTACATGCCATCAAGTACCTCCCACTAAAACTCAAACGACCGGCTCGACATTGGCTAAATAGCCTGACGGTAAACTCCATTGGCAGTTGGGAGAACTTGGAAGACGCATTCCTTGACAACTTCCAGGGCACTTATGTGCGACCACCGGATGCTAATGACTTAAGTCACATAACCCAACAGCCCGGAGAGTCAGCCAGGAAATTCTGGACTCGGTTCCTAACTAAAAAGAACGAAATCGTCGACTGTCCGGATGCCGAAGCCTTAGTGGATTTTAAGCATAACATCCGCGACGAATGGCTCGCCCGACACCTCGGCCAAGAGAATCCGAAGTCCATGGCAGCCCTCACGACACTCATGACCTGCTTTTGTGCGTGCGAGGACAGCTGGCTGGCTCGCAGCAACAGCACATCAAGAAATCCTGGCACTTCTGATGCCAGAGATAGCAACGGCAAGCCACGACACAACAGACACAAGCGTCGCAACAATGGCGACAATGCCGAAGACACGATAGTCAATGCCGGATTCAGTGGCTCTAAGTCCGGTCAGCGGAAAAAGCCATTCAAAAGAAATAATTCGGGCACGTCCAATTTGGACCGCATACTCGATCGCTCGTGTCAAATTCACGGCACCCCCGATAAACCAGCCAACCACACCAACAGAGAATGTTGGGTCAAACAGGCTGGTAAGTTGAATGCCGAAAACAAGGAAAAGGGGCTGCATAGCAACGACGACGAAGAGCCCCGGCCGCCGAACACAAAAGGACAGAAGAAATTTCCTCCCCAAGTGAAAACAGTGAACATGATATACGCAACCCATATTCACAAGCGGGAATGGAAGCGTGCACTAAGGGACGTCTATGCGATGGAGCCAGTCGCCCCAAAGTTCAATCCATGGTCTTCTTGTCCGATCACTTTCGATCGTGGGGACTATCCTACCAGTATCCATCATGGCGGTTCTGCCGCATTGGTCCTTGACCCCATCATTGACGGATTCCACCTCACAAGAGTCCTTATGGACGGTGGCAGCAGCCTGAATCTGCTCTATCAGGATATAGTGCGCAAAATGGGCATCGACCCCTCAAGGATCAAACCCACAAAAACCACCTTTAAAGGTGTCATACCAGGTGTAGAGGCCTGTTGCACGGGCTCAATCACACTGGAAGTGGTCTTCGGATCTCCGGACAATTTCCGAAGCGAGGAGTTAATCTTCGATATCGTCCCCTTCTGCAGTGGCTATCACGCACTGCTCGGACGAACCGCATTTGCCAAATTCAATGCGGTACCGCATTATGCATACTTAAAGCTCAAAATGCCAGGACCTCGCGGGGTTATAACAGTTAATGGAAACACAGAGCGCTCGCTCTGTACGGAGGAGCACACTGCAGCCCTCGCAGTAGAAGTACAAAGCAGCCTTCTTAGGCAGACTGCCAATTTGGCGACAAAACCCCCGGACACCGTCAAGCGAGTCCGGAGTACCCTGCAATAGGATCGTCCGGCACGTCTAGAGCTCACCTAGCGATTCGGCCTCCGCCCTAGTCCCAGTCAAGCGGCGAAATTTGTGCCGCGCGTACATAAGTACGCACTCAAAATACCATGGGCATAGGCGGAGGCACGGCTATGACACGGTCCACAATGCGGCTCAACCACCCCAGGATCCGTATATCTTCACAGCTTTTTCTTTTCAGGAGGCCCTCCTGATAGTCCGAACACCGGACATATAATGGGATGGAAACACCAAGGAGACAAGAAGCTTTGGCGTACAAGGGAATCCCCAGGTGGTCTCTGATAATGATCATTATACCTGTTTTACATACCCACATGCAACTTACCCTCGGCCAGGACATGTCAAATAGTCCTATTTTGCTTATCGCACTACTTGTATACATACGCTTTGACGTATTATTTAAATAACAATGGAAAATAATGTACAGCGTCAGATTACTATTACATTTCTTTATCCTTTCCTTTACTGCTTATTTATTACAAATTGCACCTGTACATTTTGGTACATCCAGCTCGCCAGAGGCTTTAGTATACCCCATAACACGGCAAGAAAAGTCCGAACACTTTCGACAGTGCGGCACCCCGAACGTATAGCACTATATGCATCAGCTCCGAATCATGTCTTGGGTCAATAGTTGGGTTTGCCCGGCTCCCATGTTTTGGTACCTTACGTTCCGCTATATCGGCTAAGGTAGCACAGGGGGAACTACTGCGATTGTGTCCCGGTTCTTCCGGACGAGCACCTCAGTAGAGAAAGCCGAAAGCTGACTGTCATGATGAGGCGAGAGTTGGTCGCTGTTCGAGAGGTCTCAAATCCTTGAAGATTTTTTCCGCTTCGAGCGAGGAATCAGCCTTGTCCGATTTAGGCGTGCATAGCGCACCAAGTTCAGTCTTCCGAATACTAGGGGCTTCGCCAAAATTTAAAATTATAGACTTCTATGGCTAAGTGAGAGTGATAAAGCTGTATAGTCCGATTGCCTTGTTCGCTGCGCTGAACACCTCCTTAAAGGACCAAAAAAATTGGATAAAGAGTGTTTAGATTTATCCCGAACACCCCAGTACTAGTTACATGGGGGCAGAAGCCAACGACTAGCCAACTCTCAGATTTTATAAACGACCGCATAGAAGGTAATATTTTAAATCAATAAGCGTTATATAGCACACATGAACTCGTTTTCATATTACAAGATGACATAAGTACATTCATTCAAATATTACATCCTTAGCACATTCCTCCGCCACAAGGAAGGCACCCTTCAGGACATTGTCATAATATTGTTTGGGGTGGCGATGCTCCTTGCCCTTCGGCGGCCCCTCCGTCACCAGCTTCTCGGCATCCATCTTCGCCTAGTGCACTTTCGCACAGGCCAAGGCCCTGCGCGCACCCTCAATACAGACTGGCCGCTTTATGACTTCAAGCCGCGGGCAGGCATTCACAAGCCGCTTTACCAGGCTGAAGTAGCTGCTGGGCAAGGGCTCGCCAGGCCACATCCGAACTATGAGATCCTTCATGGCCAGTTCGGCCGCCTTGTGAAGTTCGACCAGTTGCTTCAACCGGTCGCTCAAGGGCATCAGGTGTTCGGCCCCAATATACTGAGACCAGACCAACTTCTCCGTCGAGCTCCCTTCCTCAGCTCGGTAGAACTCTGCGGCATCAGAGATGCTGTGTGGCAGATCTGCGAATGCTCCTGGAGAGCTCCAAATGCGGGTAAGTAAAAAGAAATTCTCCTTCACATGCTTGCTTTGCATATTGAATGTCTTACCTGCCGCAATCTTCTTGGCCACTTGAACCTCTTGGAGGGCCTTTTAGGCTTCAGACTTAGCATCCTGTGCACTCTGGCGGGCCTTCGCAAGCTCGGACTCTTGAGTCTTAGAGTCACACTCCAAGGACTCGTATTTTTTGACGAAGTCCTGGAGCTCTTGCTGGACCTCGCCAACCCGAGCCTCTTGTTTCTTGCGCTCGGTGTGCTCCTTGGCCGCTTTGTCCTCGGCCTCGGACAGTGCCTTCTTAAGGCCGCCACTTCAGTCATGGCCCCTATTAAATTCATGATGCTTCTATAAGCGTCAACGTTTTTTCCTTTACATGACATACAGACGGGGTATCACTTACCTTTGTTCTCCTCGAGCTGCCTCTTCATGAGGCCGAGCTCTTCCTTAGTTCTCCCTAGGTCCTGCTTCAGTCCGGAGACCTCCGCAGTATGGGCGGCAGCAGCCAGCAGTGATGCCTGCTTATTCACGTAGACATACTCTTATTAGACTCCTATGGATGTTATTTGATCCTCTGTTCGGCTTTTCTTTCCGAACACCAAACAGAGCATCAGGGGCTACTGTCTATGCTGGGATATTTTCTCATAATTTAATTACTTACCTCAAAGCCTGTTAGGAGGCTGGCGCGGGCTTCGGTCAATCCGCTTTTGGCGGACTGAACCTTCGCAATCACCATACTCATAAGAGTACGGTACTCTTCATCAATCGAAGCGCCCTGAAGTGCTTCCAGCAAGTTGTCTGATGCCTCTAGATGGACAGAGGTCATCGGCACAGACGGCTCGCCCCCCTTAGCGAGGGGCTGCCTGCCTGAATCCGGAACCACTGGAGGTTCCGGCGCTGTCGCGGGGATGAACCCCTGGCAGGCAACGGAACCCGGATCCTCTTCAAAAATGACAGGGCCCGCACCGCCCCACAAACCAGCACGCGCCTGGCCAGGTCGCTCGACCCGGCAAGGCCCGCCCGCAACTCGGCCAAACCCCTCGACTCGGCAAGGTACGTCGACCCGGCCACAACAGCTGGCATAAGACAACTCAACCCGGCCAAGCCCCTCGACTCGGCAAGATACGTCGACCCGGCGCCACCATGGCTTCCCCAGCAAGCCAACCCACCCATGGCGTCCACGGCAACCCAGCCACGGGTCAGCTCCCGTCCCATCCAGGCCATACGATGGGACGAGACCTCAACCACCGATGACCAAGACAACAGTGTTCCCGTCCATACCTATGGTCAGCTGGAGTGTGGCAACAGTGCCCCTTACCTACCCGCTGACCAGGGCTGGTGTGGCAACAGTGTTCCTGCCCTCGCCGCTGACGACAGCAAGCGGTAGCCTGACGAAGAGCACTATACACGACTCGAATCGGCCACGCCCTGACAATCGACAAGATGGTGCATAGTCCCCCTAGGCACGCGGGGCCCGCACCTAGGGGAACCCGGTGAACCACAAGCCCACAAGCGGGACCCAGCCCGGTACCCCAGACACCGACAATACGGACCCACCGACTCGGCATATTACCATTGTAACCATGGGTGGGTTGATCTATAAAACCCCCCAGGAGCCCACGCCTATAGGGCATATGAGATAGAGAGGCGAAGCAATACCAGGCACCTGTAAGAGAAACACAGGCAAGCATAGGACTAGCCACCCAACATCAACACCGGGGAGAAGGAACAGCCCGAGCCTTGGCCAGCTTCCTTCCTCCTCCATACAGCTCCAGGAGCAACATTGTACTATCGATCATCCAACTAAACTCGACAGGACTAGGGGTGTTATCTCTCCAGAGAGCCCTGAACCTGGGTATGTCCGGCGTCCCACGCCCGCGCATATCAACCTCGCCTCTGGAGCCCACCAGCGCCCTTGAGCCTCCTCCTCTCTTTAGCCATCCCTTGGCATCTACCGTGCACCCACCACAACAGTTGGCACCACCGTGGGGCAGCTCGAGGAGCTGGCCGGGAGCATGCTTCAGACGGGGCCCTTCTCCTACTTCGACGAGTCCGTCACTCTGGCGGACGACGTCATTGGCGCGCTCACCGCCTCCTTCACCGCGCTGTGCATATCCAATGTGTTCGCGATTGACGAGTACCCCAGCGAGGTGCTCAGCTACTCCGACTCTCTGCTCTCCCTCAGCGGCGGATTCACTGCCGGGGCGATGGACGCCCATGTGGAGGTCTTCGTCACAGGCGATGACGCCTCTTCCTCATCGAGCAAGGCGAGGAGGGTCGCCGAAGCCGCAGCCGCCACGGCACGGACCGAGTCGTCCGACCCGCTGCGTGCCGTGATGCAGAGCCTCCGCATCCCATCGGCACAGACATCAACGCCACCAACGTCACCGAAGCCCGAACCCAGCTCGAGGACAGGCGCCAATAGATGTTGGACCTGTCCGAGACGCTGGCCGCCACCAGGCGTCGCCTGGAGGCCGCTCAGATGGAGCACGTTGCTGCCCACAGATTCACGCTCGCCGCGGTCGAGCCAACTGGGCCGCCGATACTCGTGCCCGGGGAGGAGCGATCGGTCGGGCCTTCGGCGCCGTCCGGACCGTCTATGAGACCCCAGTCAAGAACATGCGTGCTGTGGAGGCAGCCGTGGTCGGCCTCGACCAACTCGTGGGCGAGGAGCTCAAGGAGCGCATCGGGCGAATGCGCGAGCTCCTCCACACTGCCAACACCCAGCAGGATCACCTCAACCAGCTCGCCAAGCCGGCGGGATCCGGCTCCGCCCGCCTTGGTGGACCCGGCGAGCTTCTGCACACGGATTCCTCGCCGCCCGGCGAGGCGCACTCCGGCCAAGCCCGGACCTGATGCAACCCGGCCTCCACCGCCACCGACGCTTTGGGCAACGTGCCCGCCTTGGAGACCCAGCGCGGACCCGGCCAGCATGGCTGGCATCCGGCTCCAACCGACCCGGCCCCTCGGGGCCTGGCCGCCAGTCGACTTGGCCCGCGCGCCATCGATGACGCCGATGCGCGCCACCGCCTCGATCAGCTCGCTCGCTCCCTGGAGGTGGAGGAGAGCGGCGCTATCGGGCCAGCGTGCTTCGGCCCACGCATCCGGGAGGAGCCCTTCCCCAAAGGGTTCGTGCTCCCCCGTGACACCCCCAAGTACAATGGGACCATGAAGCCAGAAGACTGGCTCACCGACTACACCACGGCCATTGGCATCACCGGTGCCAATCGTCGTCTTGTCGTGCGCTACGCACTGCTCATGCTCCAAGGGTCGGCCCGCACATGGTTGAACAGCCTGCCGATGGGCAACATCAACGCATGGGTCGACTTCAAGGAAGCCTTTGTCCGCAACTTCACGGGGACATACAAGCGACCCGGTCGCCCCAGCTAGCTCGCCATGTGCGTGCAGGGGCCGACGGAGACAGGCCGCAAGTACCTTGCACGCTGGACCGAGCTCCGGAACAGCTGCGAGGGCGTCCATGAAGTCCAGGCAATCTGATACTTCGTCAGCGGGTGCCGAGATGGCACCCTCCTCAAGCACAAGCTCCTACGCTCCGAGCCGGCCACCATGGCCGCGCTCATGGTGACGGCGGACAAGTACGCCAACACCGACTCCGCCATGAAGATCCAGGTGGCACTGGATGAAGCCGGCAAGCGAAGCCGGTTCCTCCCCCGAAGCCGGCCGGCGAAAGCAGCCGGCAGCAGCATCACTAGAACAACAAGCGCAAGGCCGACCAATCGGCACAACGACATGACAACTGGCTCGTCGCGGCCGCCGAGCCCGCGGTGGATCCGGCGGCGAAGCGCCGGCAGACCGGCAAGATGGCATGGCAACCCGCCGTGAGTTTCGAAGAGATGCTCGACATCCCATGCAAGCACCACAGCGGCGCAAGACCCTCCATGCACACGCTTCGGCAGTGCGCCAGCACCAAGCACATCATGAGGGGTGACGTTCCGCCTCCTCCGGCTCCGGCTCCAGGCGCTGGACAGCCGCCTCCGCCTCCACCACTGCCTCCCGCTAGCGGCGCGATGCGGAACAATGCCTACCTGGACCAGAACGTGGCCTACGTCGTCTTCACCAGCCTCGGTGACGACAAACGCAGCGAGCGCCTCCTTTGGCAGGAGGTGAACACCGTCCTCTCGGTCAAGACGGATTTCATGCACTGGTCGGATCGCCCGATCACCTGGACCCGGGAGGATCACCCGGCAATCATGCCGAGTCCGGGTGGATACGCCCTCGTCCTCAACCCCACCATCATCGCGTCGCGTACATGCAAGTTCTCCCGAGTCCTCATCGACGGACATGATGACCAAGCTCGGCCTCAAGGCCGAGGACCTAGAGCCAACCCGGACAGTCTTCCACGGCATCGTACCCAGCCTCTCCTGCTCGCCCATTAGCCGGGTCCGGCTCGATGTCCTGTTCGGCGACAGCAGCCACTTCCGACGCGAACCGGTCTGGTTTGAGGTGGTGGACCTGTCCAGCGCGTATCATGCATTGTTGGGCCAGCCCGCGCTCGCCAAGTTCATGGCGGTTCCCCATTACGTGTACTTGAAGATGAAGATGCCGGGTCCCAAGGGCCTCATTACCGTCACCGGCGACTACCGCAAGTCTCTGGAGTGCGCCCGAGACGGCGCCAAGCTGGCCGAGTCGCTGGTCATTGCCAAGGAGCGGCGCCAGCTCGATCGGATCGTCTCCCTAGCCGGTGAGGCCTCCACTACGTCGATCCCGACCCTGGACCCAGCCGACGAGGCCGCCTTCAAGCCCTCCAAGGAGACCAAGAAGTTGAAGCTCAACCCGGAAGACCCCAGCTGCAGCAAGTACGTTGTCATAGGCACCCGCCTCGACAACAAATAGGAAGGCGAGCTCGTCAACTTCCTCCGTGAGAATCGGGATATCTTCGCATGGACCCCCAAATACATGCTGGGTATCCCGAGGAAGTACGCCGAGCACAAACTCCATGTTCGCAAGGACGCCAAGCCTGTCCGTCAACCCCTCCGTCGATTTTCCGAAGAGAAGAGAAGAACCATTGGTGAAGAGGTCGCCAAGCTTTTGGCGGCCGGCTTCATAATGGAAGTGTTTCACCCCGAGTGGCTGGCCAATCCAGTCCTCGTCCTAAAGAAGAACAAGACCTGGCACATGTGTATCGACTACACCAGCCTCAACAAGGCCTGTCCCAAGGATCCGTTTGCTCTCCCACGGATCGACCAAGTCATCGACTCGACCGCCGGGTGCGAGCTCCTGTCCTTCCTGGACGCTTACTCCGGTTACCACCAGATCAAGCTGGACCCGGCCGATGCCCTGAAGACGTCCTTCATCATGCCCTTTGGGGCGTACTGCTACATCACCATGTCGTTCAACTTGAAGAACGCCGGCGCCACCTTCCAACGCTGCATGCAGAAATGCCTGCTACCGCAACTCGGCCACAACATCCACGTGTACATGGACGATATCGTGGTGAATACCAAGCAACATCTCACGCTCCTCAATGATTTGAAGGAAACATTCGCCAACCTCCACGAATACAAGGTCAAGCTCAACCCGGAAAAATGCGTCTTCGGCGTCCCGGCCGGAAAGCTGCTCGGTTTCCTCATCTCGGAACGCGGCATTAAGGCGAACCTAGAGAAGATCAAGGCCATCGAGCGCATGCGCAAGCCAGCTTGGCTGCGCGATGTCCAGAAGTTCACTGGATGCCTGGCCTTGGTCAGCCGGTTTCTAAGCCGGCTGGGAGAGAAGGCGCTACCCCTGTACCAGCTAATGAAGAAGACAAGCCCGTTCGAGTGGAACGACAAGGCGAACAAAGCTTTCCAAGACCTCAAGAGCATGCTCTCCACCACACCAGTCCTGGCCGCACCGACCGACAAGGAGTCGCTGTTGCTCTACATAGCCGCGACCTCGCGGGCGGTCAGCATGGTGCTGGTGGTCGAGCGACCAGAGAAGGGCAAGATCCAGGCCGTCCAGCGCCCGGTCTACTACCTAAGCGAGGTTCTCTCCACCTCCAAGCAGAACTACCCGCACTACCAAAAGATGTGTTACGGCGTGTACCTCACCGCCAAGAAGCTGAAGCAGTACTTTCAAGAGCACATCGTCATTGTCGTCAGCACGGCGCCTATCGGAGAAATTATCGGGTGCCAGGACACCTCTGGCCGGGTCGCCAAATGGGCGATCCAGCTAGCCGGCCACACCATCCTCTACGAGCCCGCACCACGATCAAGTCTCAAGCCCTGGCCGATTTCCTCGTCGACTAGACTGAGACCCAGTACTTGTCGCCGCCTCCCGACTCGACGCATTGACGCATGCACTTCGACGGGTCCAAGATGCGACTCGGCTTAGGGGTCGGCATCGTACTGTCATCTCCAAAGGACAACCGACTTCGCTACGCGCTCCAGATCCACTTCGCCGCCTCCAACAACGTCGCCGAATACGAAGCCCTTATGCACGGCCTCCGGCTTGCCAAGGAACTCGGCATCCAGCGCATCCTGTGCTACGGGGACTCGGACCTGGTGGTGCAGTAGTGCTCCGGCGAGTGGGACGCCCGTGATTCCAACATGGCAAGCTACCGCTTCCTTGTCCAGAAGCTGTCCGAATCCTTCGATGGCTGTGAGTTCCTCCACGTCCCGCGCATGGAGAACGAGGCAGCCGACACGCTCGCCAAGATCGCCTCGTCACGTCAAGCCATCCCATCCGGCGTCTCCCTCGAGCACCTACGCAAGCCATCCGTCAAGCCATCGCTGGACTCCGAGTCCATCCACGTTCCAGAAGACCCGGCCGTACCACAAGCCAGCCCGGGGGCTGCTGAACCCGGCCCAGGGGCTGCTCAGCTCAACGCGGCCACCATCACCCCGAACCGGCCATCACCGTCCCCAACCCGGGGGCTGCTCAACCCGGCCCAGGGGTTGTCGACCCGGAACCCACCCTAGTGGCCGTCTTCATCGTGGTCGCGGCCCCATCCTGGGCCCTGCCAATATCAGAATTTCTAGAGAACGGGGTTCTTCCCATGGACGAGACCGAAGCTCGGCAAGTTCAGCGCAGGGCATCCGCCTATAGCATCATCAACAACGATCTCGTCAAGCGCAGCTCCACCGGCGTGTTCCAGCGTTGCATCGAGCAGGGTTGTGGCATCGACATCCTCCTCGACATTCACCAGGGCGAGTGCAGGCACCACGCCACGTCCCGATCCCTGGTGGCCAAGGCGTTCTGCCACAACTTCTACTGGCCAACAGCCCTCGAAGACGCCGAGTCACTCGTCCTCAAGTGCGAGGGGTGTCAATGCTTCAGCAAACGCAGCCACCAGCCGGCGTCAACACTACGCACCATACCGATTGCCTGGCCCTTTGCGGTCTGGGGACTCGACATGGTGGGACCCTTCAAAACCGCTCGAGGCGGCATGACACACTTACTGGTGGCAATGGACAAATTCACCAAGTGGATTGAGGCAAGAGCAATCAAGAAACTAGACGGGCCAACAGCCGTCCGGTTCATCAAGGACATAGCGGTGCGCTACGGCATGCCGAACAGCATCATCACTGACAACGGCACCAACTTCGCCAAGGGCGCGCTCGAACAATACTGTTCCATCTCTAGCATCCGCCTCGACCTAACCTCCGTGGCACATCCGCAATCCAACGGGCAGGTCGAGCGGGCCAACGGACTCATCATGTCCGGCATCAAGCCGCGACTCGTCGAGCCACTCATCCGTTCACCCGGCAGCTGGCTTGACAGTTCTCTGGAGTCTACGCACCACACCGAATAGGTCGACCGGGTTCACCCCATTCTTCCTTGTCTATGGATCCGAAGTTGTCATCCTGACCGACGTCGAGTTCGATCGCCATGTCGCGATGTATACCGAAGCCGAAGCAAGAGAGGTGCGCGAAGACGGCGTTGATCTGCTTGAAGAAGCACGCCTTCTGGCACTTAGCCGTCTGGCTATCTACCAGCAAGGCCTGAGGCGCTACCACAGCAAGAAGATCAAGCCTCTCGCATTCCGCGAAGGCGACCTCGTCCTCCGACTCGTCCAAGAGCAGGCAGGCCAGCACAGGCTGTCCTCTCCATGGGAGGGCCCATTCATCGTGAGCAGGGCCTTGCGTGATTGCAACGCCTACTACCTCATCGACGCGTGCAAGTCGAAGAAGCGCAAGAGGGACACCGTCGGCGAAGAAACGACCCGGCCATGGAACGCGGAACTCCTCCGCCCGTTTTACAGTTAGCCGCACGAGTGCATGTATCGTCGCCTTTGTAAACGTATGAAACTATGGGGTCCCCGAACGAGACTCGGGGGCTGCCTTTTGCCGACCAATTTATTGCGTCCCTATTTTACATCACTTTACTACTGAACCCGGTCGTCGGCTCGACTCGCTCGACCCGGGGGCTCGGGGGCAGGCCGGCTTGGTCGCCACCCCGCTGCTTTACTTGGTGATTCCTGATAAAGTTAGGATCCCACGGTCCCCCACTTCATCCTAAAACCGCAGATCCAGCTCTGGTTGTCAGCGGGCAAGCACAACGGGCCAAGGCTCCCCTATGATTCACACACTAAGTCAAAAGTCGTCGGGTCGATCAACCCGGCCCGTCGCTCATCAACTAAGTTAGCCGCACAACTGGCTGATCACCAACCGGCCAAGCCGGATTGCCGCCAGCCGGCCCAGTGGGTGTTTCTCTCGCGCTCAATGCTTCTAAGGACCCAAGTCCTGCACGCCCCTCTCAAAGAATCGAACTCCTTGTCACGGACCGGAGCCTCGGCCGTCTGACTCGCGGGGGGGGGGGGCAGAGAGGAGAAGCGCACGAAATCGGTTCAAAAAATCGGAAGGCAAAGAGCAAACAAGCACTCATAACATTTACACACAAATGTTTAAAGCAAAGGCCCACGGCCCGAGTTCATTACACCCTCAAAACCCCCAGTGGGTGGGTGGACCTGCTACTTAACAAGTTTCCTATACAAAGTTTCTCAGGCATCCCCAGCGCCACATCGCGACATCGACGGCTCTCCCCTGCCGACCTCCGGGTCCAGCGAGGCACCAATGTCCTCTTTGGCCTCCGCGTCGCCGTAGACACCCGTCTCCTCCGAGCTCCCCTCCGGGTCGCGAAGAATCAAGCCGTAGTCGTCGCCATCTACGACCCCGCCGTCTTCCGTCCTCTCCGGATGGAACTCGTCATGGAAGGCGAACTCGGCAATATAGCTGGCCCGGGAGGCGATCCGGGCGGCTTGCTCCTGCAGCAACTGCTTCGAACCAGCGCGCTGGCCCATCAACGCATCCAGTTGAAGATCCGGATGCCAAGACAGCGCGCTCTAGAGCGCCATCTCAGCACCGGCCCGGGCAGCAGAAACCCGCCAGTCGCCAAGGCGGTCCGAGCCCATCTCCAACCAGCGCACCAGGCGCGAGAAGCTGCGCGGATGGATGGAGTCCGGCCACAGGGCCATTGTCATCGCGATGCCGGCCCGGGATAGACGCTCCATCTGCGTCCCCAAGACCCGCAGGCGGGCCTCAGCAGTGGCGATGATCTCCGGGAAGGTCCAGGCCGTCAACGGATCCGTCCCGGACCCAGGGACGCCGGTTGGGTCGCGCTGATAGCGGACGGCTTCCTCCGCCAGCCACTATGTCTCCGGGAAGGCCCCTGTCGCAAAAGAAGAATCAAGTTAGAAGGACAATAAGGAAAAAAGGATCGGGTCCCGATCAGGCAAACTACAAGAAGCAGCACTTACTGGAGAAGGATTCTTCCAGGTGCTGCGCCTCGAGCAACGTACCACACCGCTCCCGCTCCAAGACACAGTCGCGCTCTCCGAGCGCCTTCTCTAGGTCGGCCGCCTGGGCAAGGACCGCCTTCAGCTCGGCGTCCTTATCTTCGACCGCCTTCTCGGCCGCTTCACGATGGCGAGTCTCATCCTGATGGGCCTCCTCAGCCGCGGTGGCCTGCTCCCGCAGACAATCCACCTCGGCCTGGAGCCGGCCCTTGTCGTCGGCCAGCTGGCCGCGATGCTGGTCTGCCTCGACCAGGGCCAGCTGCGTCTCCACCACCTTGGCGGCCTCCACCTTAAGGAGCTCCACCTCGTCCTCGAGATGGCTCTTGTGACCCGCCAGCTGCTCATGCAGGCGGTTGGCCATATCAAGAGACCGCCGGGCCACGGCCACCTCCGCCCTCGCCTGCGCCGCCTCAACGCCAAGATGGCCAGTGTCAGCAACAAGCCGGTCGTAATGATGACCGGCCCAATGCAGCCGAATCCGCCAAGACAGCACCTCGGCTGCAAAGAAGAAGAATTCAGCAGAAGGAGAAAAAATGACAAGACTTAAGATTTGGCCCAACTGTTACACAGTTGGCCCAAATCTCGGGGGCTACACCCAGTGGGTGCGCTAGCGCGCCCCCACTAGAAAAAAGCACAAAAGTACCTGCGGCGACGCGAAGCTCCTCCTCCTTGGCAGCAAGTTGCTCCTTGAGCTCCCGATGCTTGCCCACGAGACGGTTGAAGGCGGCAACCCGGAAGGCGTCAAGATGCTGAAAAAAGACAGAAGTCAGAACAAGGCCAACGCTCTTAAGATTCGACCCAACTACTACGTAGTTGGCCCGAACCTCGGGGGCTACACCCAGTGGGTGCGCTGGCGCACCCCCACAAAGAAGAAATTACGAGAAAACGAAAGAAAGAAGGCTTACCAAGACGGCACGCTCCAGGTCGCGCATTCGCTCCACCTCGGCCTGGGCAAAGGCCTCAAGCCGCTCCGTCCGGCCTCGCAGTCGGCGGCTAACGGCGTCCAGCGCTACCTCCTCCTGGGCCTGAGGCCCGTAGATGGCCGCGCCCCCACTCCGCGCGGGCTGCGGCACGGCAGCTCGGCGCCCTACTCGCCTGGGCACCAAGACGTGCCCCTCACTGGCCACTCGCGATGCGGCCAACACCTTCCCCGACGCTCCTCCTGGTGTCATCAGCAACCCGGACGCCGGGACGCCCTATGTCGCCACCTCAGGCACCGCCGCCCGCGGCGCCTCCTCCAAGATGTCGCCACCTCCGCCACCATCGCCCCCCGCACGCTCGACCATGTCGGCTCGTGGCGGGGTATCGCCCCCCACCTCCACGACCTCCCGGTCGAGGACCACCGCCTTAGCCTGGCCTCCACGGCCGCGCTCCCTTACCGACAACGGCTCAAAGACCGTCACCGCCACCACTGTGCCCTCCAGCATCTCGTGCTAGGCCGGCTCCGCGCCGGCTCGCGCCCATGCTGCCGCCGCGTCGGTCCAAGCCTGGACCGATGCCGCCTCCAGCTCCGCCTCGGCCCGGTTCCTGTCCCTCCAGGCCAAGGCCTCGGCATCGTCCGGGTCCAGGCCGAGGTCCGAGTCGCCCCGTCCCTCCTCCGTGGCCAGGCCAGCAAGGTCGGACCGGCTCATGCAGAACATGGACCCTCGGCGGCCGCGGCCTCCGCCGCCGCCCTCGCCGGCGCGATTGACGACCTGAAGAAGAAGGCAGAATAAGCAAATAAAAGGCGAGACTGGCTCAAGAAAACCAGGCGCAAGCAGGAAACAAGGCTTATCCCGTCAAGACCGGGACCGGGGTCGGTTTCCAGCGCTTCTTCTTGGCCGGCCTCCCAGGCTCGGTCGGGTCCGCCGTGCTCTTTGGAGCCCGGGGTCGCGGCGCGACGCTGTCCTTCCCATGCGGGCGGCTCAGCGCCGCCCCATGCGAGGACCCGGCTCCGCCTGCCTCGCCGCCTCCCCCGCCCAACACCGTTACACCAACAACCGGCGTCAGCATCACCCGCACCACGACATGATCAAACAATTCAAGACAAATGAAGAAGGAAAGATTCAAAACTTACCCGCGCGACGCCCAGCACCGGCGTCGGACTCGGCCACCTCCTCGCCGCCGTGAGCGGCGGGCTCCTTTAGTGCCACCGGCGCCACCTGCGACGGAGCCCGGGCATAAGGATGTCAGCTTGCATTCAGAAGTATCTCCCGCGACGCGTCGGGACGAATAAGAAGATGCGCGGCGGCGAAATAACAAGACTAGACGCTCACCTGTGGCACCGGGTTCGCCTGGCTGTACGGTGCCTTGCCGAATTGCCAGTCCTCCCCAAGGTTGGCCTTGGAGATATCATTCACGCCGCGCACGACCTGCTCCACAGACAGCCGCGTCGACGCCATTCGGTTGGGGTCCTGGAGCCCGATCATCTCGCCGATGAGGCAGGAGCGCCTCTGAAGCGGAAGAACCCGGCGGGTGATGAACGCGGCAAGGAGGTCGGTGCTGGTGAGCCCCTCCTGCGTCCTCATCACCATGACCCGCTCGCAGAGATTGACGATTTCCTGCGACGGGCGCTGGAGCGAGTAGCCATAGTTTGTTTTCGCCTGCGACGGCGCGACGGTGAAGGAGGGAAGATTAATATGGTCCGCATCGTGGTTGCGGACATAGAAGAAGGAGTTCTGCCACTTCATGGCAGAATCCTCGAGCGGGATCTTGGGGAAGTCCGCCCCCGACCACTTTGAGATGATGGAGGTGGCGCAGTCGGCGAACTCCCCGACCGACGGGCCCTGCTACTTCAAGAAGAAGAAGCGCGCCCAGAGGTCGATCATCGGCTCGACCCCCAGGTACCCCTCGCACAGGGTCACGAAGCCGGAGGGCTGGACGATGGCACCGGTGCCAAAATGGTGCGGTTGGAGCCCGAAGAACTCCAAGAACATGCGGAAGAAGGTGCTCGCCGGCAGCCCGAAGCCTCGCTCGAAATGCGTGAGGAAGACAACGTGCTCCTGCCCCTCGGGCCGGGGCCTCTGCTCGCCGCGCGGCAGGCGAACACCAATGCCCGTCTCCCGAGGCAAGCGCAGCGAAGACCGAAGATAGGTGATGTCATCGGTGGTGACGGTCGAGCCCATCCAGGAGCTCGACGGCAGCGCCATCGCCGGAAGAGAAAGAGAGAAGATGGACGACGGAGAGATCTCTGCTCGGGGCCGTGGGCGCAGCTGTGCGTCAACGACGAGTAGAGCAGGTGCAGGGGGACAAGAGGGCGCGAGCGAGAATAATGTCCGCCGCCCCCCTTGCCCCCTCAATTTATAACCCCCGGTTCAAACGTGGGGGAGTGGGATCGTCTACACACGCCCGTTCCACTGCCCCACATTAAGTGCGCGCGTACACGCGCACTAACTGCTCGGGGAAGTGCAACCGGCCCCTAGACGCCGCAACAAATCCGCGCGCCTGGGCCAAGGGCGCACGACGGCGGGCCCTGGCCCGTCGCCCAGTCCCGTCATGCGCGTGGCCTGTCAGGCCCCTCCGACTTCCGGGCACCATGTGGCGCCTGCGCGAAGCCCGAGAGGTCGCCTCAAGATTCGACGAGCTCCTTAGTTCCCGCCACGGTCGGGGTGCCGCAATCCGGTTTCCAAGAAAACCAGCACACAGCGGGTGTTGTCGGACCCGGCGTTCATAGTTTCCGCCTTGCTCAAGGTGGAAACTGTGAAGGCCCACTCATCCGAAGACGGCGGACCTTCACAGCTTCGGGGACTACTGTCGGAGGGATGAACCTCGGGTAGGCAACGGAACCCGGATCCTCTTCAAAAATGGCAGGGCCCGCACCACCCCGCAAACCGGCACGCGCCTGGCCGAGTCGCTCGACCCGGCAAGGCCCACAACTCGGCCAAACCCCTCGACTCGGCAAGGTACGTCGACCCGGCCACAGCAGCTGGCATAAGACAACTCAACCCGGCCAAGCCCCTCGACTTGGCAAGATACATCGGTCCGGCGCCGCCATGGCTTCCCCAGCAAGCCAACCCACCCGTGGCGTCCACGGCAACCCAGCCACGGGTCAGCTCCCGTCCCATCCAGGCCGTATGATGGGATGAGACCTCAACCACCGATGACCAAGAGAACAGTGTTCCCGTCCATGCCTATGGTCAGCCGGAGCGTGGCAATAGTGCCCCTTACCTACCCGCTGACCAGGGCTGGCGTGGCAACAGTGTTCCCGCCCTTGCCGCTGACGACAGCAAGCGGCAGTCTGATGGAGAGTACTGTACACGACTCGACTCGGTCATGCCCTAACGATCAACAAGACGGTGCACAGTCCCCCTAGGCACGCGGGGCCTGCACCTAGGGGAACTCGGCGAACCACAAGCCCACAAGCGGGACCCAGCCCGGTACCCCAGACACCGACAATACGGACCCATCGACTCGACATATTACCATTGTAACCCTGGGTGGGTTGATCTATAAAACCCCCTAGGAGCCCACGCCTATAGGGGCATATGAGATAGAGAGGCGAAGCAATACCAGGCACCTGTAAGAGAAACACAGGCCAGCATAGGACTAGCCACCCAACATCGACACCGGGGAGAAGGAACAGCCCGAGCCTTGGCCAGCTTCCTTCCTCCTCCACACAGATCCAGGAGCAACATTGTACTATCGATCATCCAACTAAACTCGGCAGGACTAGGGGTGTTATCTCTCCGGAGAGCCCCGAACCTGGGTATGTCCAACGTCCCGTGCCTGCGCATATTAACCTCGCCTCTAGAGCCCACCAGTGCCCTCGAGCCTCCTCCTCTCTTTAACCATCCCTTGGCATCTGCCGTGCGCCTACCATGACAGGCGCAGTATCCGGCTGGGGGCCAAACTTGCTGCGTTCCCCCTTATCAGAATCCATGGGGGTCTTCCCCCCCATGTGCCCGGTGTTGGGGATTTTGCCTTGGGGCGCCTCCAGAATTGTCTCCCCCTGGCCCGATATCCTCTAGGACAACACCTCGGTGTCATCCGCGGGCCGGGGGGTGGTGGCCATCGGGAGCGAATCGCTGTTCATCGCCGACGCGCTCAAAGACTCATCCGAGGAGGATAGGTCGATGCGGGCTTTGGACAGACTGCATGATCATATTTAACATGATAAGAAGCAATAAAGCAAAACATACTGGAAGTATTATAGTATTCGAATACTTACGACTTTGCCAGGGGCTTGTTCCTGGGCAGCCACTCCTCGTCGTTGTACGCGGCTGTTGTGGAGTGGTCCGGAGGGAGGGTATTCCCCTTCTTGGACCCTTCGGCCTCCCTAGACAGGGCAACCTTCCTTTTCTTGTCCCCCCTGGTTGGGGGAGGGAGGACTTTCCTCTTCCTCCTCCTCGTTTTCGTTGGAGGAGCGTGCCTTTGTGTCTTCGGATGAAGAGTCCGAGACTACCTTGCGCCGGAGACCCTTCCTGGTCCCCGTGGCCTTCTTCTTGGCCTTCTTCTCCGGTACCTCATAGGGTGTCGGAAGCAGCGTCTCCGTTAGGAGAGCCGTTGCTGGATCCTCAGGTAGTGGAGCCGGACAGTCGATCCGCTCCACTGTCGCTACCCAGTCCTGTCAAGGTGCGGAGGCTTAAATCCCTCCCACAAATATATTGGGGAAAGGAACATCTTGTAAAATACCGAGAGCTTAGCGGATTGGCGGGGCGCTTTGCACTGAGTCCGTGATCTTTGATAAGGGGAGGAGGTACCTCGGCGGCCTTGAACAACACCTTCCAGATGTCTTTGTGCGTCGTGTCGAAAAGCTCTTGTAGCGTCTGGTGTTCAGCCGGGTCGAACTCCCACATATTGAATGCCCGTCTTTGACACGGGAGGATCCTGTGGAAGATCATGACCTGGACCATGTTGACAAGCTTGATTTTCTTGCTTATCATATTTTTTACACAGTTCTGGAGTCCGGTTAGCTCCGCCGATGCACCCCAGGCTAAGCCCTTCTCTTTCTAGGAGGTGAGCCGCATGGGGATGCCGGATCGGAATTCGGGGGCCGCTGCCCAGTTGGCATCGCGCGGCTCGGTGATGTAGAACCACCCCGATTCCCACCCCTTCATGGTCTCCACATAGGAGCCTTCGAGCCAAATGATGTTGGGCATCTTGCCCACCATGGCGCCTCCTCACTCTGCTTGCTGGCCAACCACTATCTTCGGCTTCACGTTGAAGGTCTTCAGCCACAGGCTGAAGTGGGGCTTGATACAGAGGAAGGCCTCACACACGACAGTAAACGCCGAGATATTGAGGATGACATTGGGGGCCAGATCGTGGAAATCCAGCCCGTAGTAGAACATGAGCCCGCGGACAAATGGGTGGAGGGGTAATCCCAGTCCACGGACGAAGTGGGCAAGAAATACGACCCTCTCATGGGGTTCTGGAGTAGGTATGATCTGCCCTGCGTCTGGGAGCCGGTGTGCAATGTTTGTGGCCAGGAATCCGGCTTCCCGGAGCTTCGTAATGTTCTCCTCCGCAACGGAGGAGGCCATCCACTTGCCTCCCGCTACGGACATGTTTGGAATGGCTTTGAGGAGAAGGTGAGAACTTGGGCGCTGGAGCTCGAGCGTGCGAGAATGGATTGGAAGGGGAAGAAGAAGGCGTGGGTGAAAAAGAGGAATCCTTATCCCTTTATAAAGGCGGTAGAAACTGTACGCCTCCCCACTTGCCCCGTAAAATCGCTTATTCCCCAAGCGCCGCGATTGATGGCGCGGTTGGGTTACCCACGCCCGTATTGATGAGAATCCTATGATAAGGGGACACGATCTCTACTTCGACAAGACGTGCCAAGGAAACCGCCTCGCAATATGTGCAGTAGCTGGTTGAGAAAAACGATTCGAATAATGACCGGGCCATGGCGTGATGTCGTGCTATGAAAAGTTGTCGGCAGATTAGATTTGTGGAATATTGTGCTCTCTGCGGTGTTATGTGGAATTTGTTTTGCAAAGCCAGACATGATCCTTGTGTTCAAAATCTTCTATGGAGTATTCGGAGAAGGAACCCGCCTTGCAATGTCGAAGACAATCTATGCACCGGACTCATCGTCATTGAAGCCTGGTTCATGGGCTACTAAGGGAGTCCTGGATTAGGGGGTCCTCGGATAGCCGGACTATATAGATTGGCTGGACTATTGGACTATGAAGATACAAGATTGAAGACTTCGTCCCGTGTTCGGGTGGGACTCTCCTTTGCGTGGAAGGCAAGCTTGGCAATTCGGATATGTAGATCTCCTTCTCTGTAACCGCCTCTGTGTAACCCTAGCCCCCTCCGGTGTCTATATAAACCAGAGGGTTTAGTCCGTAGGACAACAACAACCATAATCATAGGCTAGCTTCTAGGGTTAAGCCTCTACGATCTCGTGGTAGATCAACTCTTGTAATACTCATATCATCAAGATCAATCAAGCAGGAAGTAGGGTATTACCTCCATCGAGAGGGCCCGAACCTGGGTAAACATCGTGTCCCCCACCTCTTGTTACCATTAGCCTTAGACGCACAGTTCGGTACCCCCTACCCGAGATCCGCCGGTTTTAACACCGACAACACCTATTCCTGTGGAGGAAGCACAACCAACCATTCGTAGTTTAGCATCTATCACATTTGATGTTGTTAAATCCTATGTGTGTATCTTCCCATCATGGAAATATTACACTGAAGATGAAGGAAAAAGCCAGTTGCACGTGTTCGCCTAGGAGTTACGTGTAAATAATGTTATTCATGGCAATTAATTTGCTCTGTCCCATACATTCACCTCCATGCCGGTTATAATACGACAAATGTTCCCATCTTCTCTATATAGTAGCGTAAGTATTTCCCCCAGTTTTTGAGAACCAAGGTATCAATCCAGTAGGAGGCTCCTCAAAAGTCCCACGCACCTACACAAACAAACAAGAACCTCGTAACCAACACAATAAAGGGATTGTCAATCCCTTCACGGCCACTTGCGAAAGTGAGATCTAATAGAGATAATATGATAAGATAAATGTTTTTGGTATTTTTATGATATAGATAGGAAAAGTAAAGATGCAAATAAAAGTAGATGATAAACTTATATGATAAAAGATAGACCCGGGGGCCATAGGATTCACTAGTGGCTTCTCTCAAGATAGCATAAGTATTACGGTGGGTGAACAAATTACTGTCGAGCAATTGATAGAAAAGCGCATAGTTATGAGATTATCTAGGCATGATCATGTATATAGGCATCACGTCCGTGACAAGTAGATCGACTCCTGCCTGCATCTACTACTATTACTCCACAAATCGACCGACTCCTGCCTGCATCTAGAGTATTAAGTTCATGAAGAATAGAGTAACGCATTAAGAAAGATGGCATGATGTAGAGGGATAAACTCATGCAATATGATATAAACCCCATCTTTTTATCCTCGATGGCAACAATACAATACGTGCCTTGTTGCCCCTGCTGTCACTGGGAAAGGACACCGCAAGATTGAACCCAAAGCTAAGCACTTCTCCCATTGCAAGAAAGATCAATCTAGTAGGCCAAACCAAACTGATAATTCGAAGAGACTTGCAAAGATAACTTAATCACACATAAAAGAATTTAGAGGAGATTCAAATATTTCTCATAGATAAACTTGATCATAAACCCACAATTCATCGGATCTCGACAAACACACCGCAAAAAGAGTTACATCAAATAGATATCCAAGAAGATCAAGGAGAACTTGGTATTGAGATTCAAAGAGAGAGAAGAAGCCATCTAGCTAATAACTATGGACCTGAAGGTCTGTAGTAAACTACTCACAACTCATCAGAAGGGCCTTGGAGATGATGTAGAGGCCCTCCATGGTCGATTCCCCCTCCGGCGGAGCATCGACGAAGGCTCCAAGATGGGATCTCGCGGATACAGAAGGTTGCGGCGGTGGAATTAGGTTTTTGTGGTGCTCCTCGAAGGTTTCAAGGTACGTAGGTATATATAGGAGGAAGAAGTAGGTCGGTGGACGCTCGAGGGGCCCACAAGGGTGGGGGCGCGCCCACCCCCAGGGGCGCACCGGGCACCCTCGTGGCCGCCTCCTCTGTTGCTTGATGTCCACTCCAAGTCCCCTAGATCACGTTTGTTCCAAAAAGATCGCTCCCGAAGGTTTCATCCCGTTTGGACTCCGTTTGATATTCCTTTTCTTCGAAACACTGAAATAGGCAAAAAAACAGCAATTCGGGCTGGTCCTTCGGTTAGTAGGTTAGTCCCAAAAATGATATAAAAGTGTAAAGTAAAGCCCATAAACATCCAAAACGGGTAATATAATAGCATGGAACAATCAAAAATTATAGATACGTTGGAGACGTATCAAGAAGGACCGATTTGGAAACTCAGGCTGAGGTAACCTGTGCTAATACCTCTGCTATCTTCAAGAATGCTTTGTGTCAGTATCAAAATTACCTGAAGAAAACGTACTTCACTGGCAAGGAAACTCATCAAATTCCCTTACTTTCTCCTGAGACATATTTATGGGATGATGACTGGGAACGCCTTGCTCTTTATTGGTCCCAAACCAAGAATGTGGTAAGGTCTATGAGATAAAAATTTTATTTTGAAGTACTATATGCCCGCGTCTTACTGTACTCTGTTCATGTAGAACAAGTGCTTAAACCTGAAGAACAATTGTTCTCATTTAAGATACCATTCCTATGGTGCATACTGCTTTGGAGAACAATTGTTCTCATTTAAGATACCGTTCCTATGGAACATCAAGCATTGGAGGATTTTAACACCAAACAAGAGAAAGATAATAAGCTTTCTAAGCTTATTGCCACCATGGTGGATACCCATGATAACAGTTCTTACCCATGATAACAGTTCTTGATCTCTTCTAAAGTTATTTCAGTTATGGACTTGTTTTGTTGCCGTGTTTATTTGCGCTGGTGGCCAATTTAGACGCCCAGTGTATGTAATATGCTGCTTTGTTCCCTATAGTTGCACTGGTGGCGAACATTGATGCCTAGTGGATGTAATATGCATAATAGCCATAATAGCCTAGCATAAGTTGCTTGCTTTTTTATTTCCTTATTGTCTTGTTTATTTGTTTGCTTCTAGTCACTGCAGTTCTTTTTCCGCGGTTTTCTAGTGGCCACAATAATCTATTTTTTTAAACTAGGCCACAATAACCATGGGCAACATACGGACCATTGTAACCATGGTCCTGCTACATGCTATAGTGACCATGGGCCTCCTACGGGCCGAAGCATCCATGGGTCTTCTACGGGCCGTAGAATCAATGGGCCTTCTACGGGCCGTAAGATCGATTGGCCAAACATGGGTCGTACTATTCGTGGACCAATAACATACCTTAATATGGGCCGTAAATGGGCTAGAATGGGAATCGTCTCTTTATGGCCGACCATAACGGGCCGTTAATAGGCCGATATGTTTAACGGGCTTAATTCTGTCGACGGGCATAACAGGCTGTTAATGGGCCATATCTGATGATGCTGTGAAAATGGCCCAATGGATTAACGGGCCACAAACGGGTCGACTATAACCATGGGCTGAATTTGGCCCACGAGCGGAACAGGCCAGTAATGGACCGTATGTAATTGAATGCTGGAAATGAGTCAAGAGTAAATGAGCCCTTAGAAGGCTGAAAGATAACACGGGCTAGAAACGGCCCAATGGAATAATGGGCCGTTATTGGGTATAAAGCGATATATTGTTCATTATGGGCCAATTTCACCACGGGCCGTTAATGGGCCCAGGGTTACAAAGGGCCTCAGGCCAAAAGACGTCATGGGCCATACATGGGCTGGTAGTTACAACGGGCTAGAAACATATTGGACGGCCCAGATGACGCTGTTGGGCCTAATTCAGATAGGCCATAACGGGTCGTGAGTTAGCGGGCTGTAAATGGACTATATGCGAATAGGCCGTTAACACGCTTTCCATGGGCCGACCCACTACCTTTTGACCAAGTCAAACAAGCCGGTCTTTTGACCTAAATGGGCCACTGTTGGGCCGATCCACGCGTCGACGTATCATAGGCACATCCCGTCCATTCGCTGGATGACATCTGTCCCAACGTGGAGTTGACACGTGGTTCTTTCAGCCAATGAGAATTTTACACGTGGAAAATCACCGTTGGTCATTGCTGTTAACGGGTTATCAGATCCAAAACCAGACCCGATAGCTTAACGGTGACCCGTTACGGTAGATGCCACATGTCAGTTACCCTTGACGAAAACACTTCCATGACGCGTAATTTATCGTCATGGAAGTGGACACTTCCGTGATGATAATTTGAGTATTGTCATGGAAAACTTCTACGACAACACAGACTTCCATGACGCGTAATTTATCGTCATGGAAGTGGACACTTCCGTGATGATAATTTGAGTATTGTCATGGAAAACTTCTACGACAACACAGGTATGACTATCTTGATTCTATCATAAAATCATCATGGATGTACATGCATGACAGAAAACATGACCTACTATGACAAACACATATCATCACGGAAGTGTTTTTTTGTAGTGCACCCTATTTGCTCATGAGAAAAACAATTGCTATTACTATATTCTTAAGTCCTTTTTCATTAAAGGGTGATGATAAGACTTGGTATAATACTCTTGCTCCTGCTTGCATGCGTAGTCCCCAGGATATGATTTATTACTTCTCTGAAAAATATTTTCCTGCTCAAAATAAACAAGTTGCCTTATAGGAAATATTTAACTTTGTGCAAATTGAAGAAGAGAGTCTCCCACAAGTTTGGGGAAGGCTTCTCCAATTACTTAATGCTTTGCCTGATCATCCTCTTAAGAAAAATGAAATGCTTGATATCTTTTATAATGGACTAACCAATGCTTCTAGGGACTACCTAGATAGTTGTGCTGGTTGTGTTTTTGGGGAACGAACTATTGAACAAGCTAAGGAATTATTGAATAACATATTGAAGAATGATAATGATTGGACACTTCCTGAACCACCGCCTAAACCCACTCCGAAGAAGAGGGGTATTTATTTCTCGAACATAGAGATATGCAAGAAGCAAAGAAATGTATGAAGGAAAAAGGTATTAAAGCTTAAGATATTAAGAATTTACCACCTATTGAAGAAATATATGATCTTGACACACCACCACAGGTGGTAGAGGTAAATTCTCTTTTAAAGTTTGATGAAGGTGATATTCCTTACAATAAACACCCTAGTCAATGAGTTTGATAATTACATTATGAAGCAAGATCATTTTAATGCAAATGTTATAAAACAATTGAAACAAAATGCTAACATGATTGATCGCTTGAGTGACTCACTGTTTAGAATTACAAATGATGTTAAAGTGTAGGAAGGCATGCTTCTATGGTTCAAACCCAGTTCGAACAAGTTTCTAAGTCTCAAAGTGAATTGCTTAATGAAATGAATAATAATATGAATGATCATGATGTTAGAGTAATGACTAGAGGAGGTAGAATGACTCAGGAGCCGCTTTATCCTGAGGGTCACCCTAAAAGAATTGAATATGACTCTCAAAGAATTAATATTGATGCACCTAGTTCGTCTAAAAATAAAAAGAAAAAGAAAAATTATAGGACTTTGCATACTTATAGTGAACCTGAGATAGCTAAATTATAGGCTAGATGGCGTGTAGCAGTGCCGCAGTAGTGGTACTACCGCTTATAAGCAGTAGTGTTGCTCGCCCACTGCCGCTCTACAACCACTAGGAGCGGACTAAATCCTGGAGGGGAGCGGAAGTGGAGCAGTAGTGAGCGGGCGGTACCACCGCTCGTACTACTGTCTCACTGTCGTGCAACCCGACACGAAAAGTCAAGTCCCCAATAGCAGCGACAGTACCCGCGACACTCGACAGAGGTACTACTGCTTATAAGCGGTACTACTGCTCGCGCTGAGCAGTACTGCCACTTATAAGCACTACTACCACTTCCCAAAGCGGTACTGCCGCTTGAGGCCTTCAGGGTACATGCACAGGCAACATAGGTGCAACTCCACTGAAGCAGGAAAATAACGGGGGGCATATGGAACGTGTACGTGATGATTCCACCCAAACCTTTCCGAAGCGGACCCCCTCTTAATAGTACGGTTCTCCTACGACTCAAATCCATCAAAAAACGCAAGAAAATAACCGTCTTCACTTTTAAAACTCCGAGGAGCACAAATCGTCATGTGCCACATGATATATTATCTAAAATGCTCAATGCACATGATTAATCCGTAAATGCAATCAATCACCAAAACCACTAAGGAAGAAATATGCCCTAACACCCGCTATAAGAAACACTATCTTGATTAGATGCTTGAATACCCATGGATGCAATTCCAAACAAAGCATGTGACATATGACAATGGATGTAGGGATTGGCTTGATGATAGTAATTCTCCCACTCAAAAGAAATGGAAGTGTGCCAAGTTGCTAATTTTTCTTGCTACATTGACGATTAAAGGTTGAAGATCTGCCTTAGAGAGCATGCTTCAAGATAGGGGAAGCCCCAAAATGGTGCACGAGATTGATTTAACTAGCAAAGAAAGTGTACATTCATAGAGTGGAGATCAACCACATTTCACCTGATAGAAGCGACAACACTTTTCATTGAGATTGCCTAGAGGCCTAACCATACAGATCTAGTATAGCTCTTGAGTTGCCACCAGTTCTTATTCTATAGGTTGATGAAGAGGCCCACATCATTCGTGAACATCAAAAATCTTCCCGAGTTGCCACTAGTTCTCGCTCTATATGTTTGATGAATAGGGCCACAACATTAAAAATATGTGTTGCAGTCCCTAGCCACTTAGGCTTTCAAACACTCCGAGTTTCCCCGCCTTATGCATGACTGTGCTAAGAACATCTACAATCAAGATAAAGAAGAGCGATGATAGGGGATACCTTGCCTAAGCCCACAAGTGTATTGATTCTTCTCCCTAGGTGACCATTTATCGAGTGTTTGATGTCCAAATCTTGTCTTTTCATATAACATGAATTAGGTACATACAAAATACCAAATCAAAATCATTGGAAATGTCCAATTTGAAAAAATAGAGGAGGTGCCCTGCACGTAATGAAAGTTTTGGTAGAGTGGCTGATCCAGCCTTTGATGAAGGCGCTTTCAATTTGTCTCAATGAGTTGATCCATTCTTGGTGCCACTCTCGACGCCAAAGACTACACAGAGCCATGGATTACACCGATAGACTTGTATCACATATATCCACAAACCCTGCCTAACGGAGAAAAAAATGCTTGATCTGGCATGCAAATCATGTTGTCACTTCTGGTGAGATACCGAATTACCGCCATAATCACCTACTTTATCTCGATAAGCATAAAAGTTAGCAGAGAAACCATTGAGGCCAGGAGCTATGTCTTGAGAAATCCTATATACCCAAGAGAGTCATCCCGACTAACTTATTTATCTCAACATGCAAGGATGCCACCTCATCATACAACTATGGATGGGATAATGCTCACCCCTACATGCAATGATGCATGGGAAAAGACCCACCACAACATTCCACCATGAATGGGAAAATGCTTGCCACTAAGTTATTCTACTTATATTATAAATATTGTTATATATATACATGATAAAATATAATAAGTCATGTATTTTCTATTTTGGTTCTCATGTTATCAACCTAAAATTTTACCAACCAATCCCCGCAACAATGCGAGGGTTATCCTCTAGATTTTCTAATTACTCGCCCGCAGAAAATTCAAATCTTATGGCGAAAGATCGAGAGCCAATATAGAAAGTGAATCCAAATTTAAAGTTGTCGAAATGTTTCTTGGTGCGCTAATCAAGTCCACAAGGAAATCCACAGCTAAATTGTCCAAGTCTTCTTGGGAAGCAACTTCAAAGTCACCCCGACTAGTGTTTAAACAAACAATTATGGTGCCAATGCTTACTGTAAGTGCATCAAGTGCCCCCTTAGTGGTTTTGGAGTATTGAAGACAAATAAGTTGAGAAACTAATGTGTTTGTGAGTGTACACGAGAGTTATAGTCATTGAATATTTGGTTTAACCCATGGAAGACGACCCCTAAAATATATTTCTTCAAATGAAGAATTTGGTGATGAAATTGGTACGGACTTTGAAGAAATTAATGTGAATACTGCGAAGCTTGAAGAATTTTGTTTTTGTAGTTTCTTTCTTCTTATTTGAGTCATTGATATGTCTCCAACATATCTATAATTTTTTATTGTTCCATGCTATTATATTATCTGTTTTGGATGTTTTATACGTATTAATATGCTATTTTACATTATTTTTGGGACTAACCTATTAACCTAGAGCCCAGTGTCAGTTTCTGTTTTTTGCCTGTTTTAGAGTTTCGCAGAAAAGGAACGCCAAATGGAGTCCAAACGGAATAAAACTTTCGCGATGATCTTTATTGGACCAGAAGCAAACCAGGAGACTTGGAGATTAAGTCAGAGGAGCCTCGAGGCAGCCACGAGGGTGGAGGGAGCGCCTAGGGGGGTAGGGCGCGCCCTCCTATCTTGTTGGCCCCTCGTGGGTCTCCTGACCTAATTCTTTCGCCCATATATACTCTTATACCCCAAAACCATCAGGGGGAGCCATGAAAACACTTTTCCACCACCGCAACCTTATGTACCCATGAGATCCCATCTAGGGACCTTTTCCGGCGTCCTGCCGGAGGGGGATTCGATCACGGAGGCTTCTACATCAACACCATTGCCCTTCCGATGAAGCGTGAGTAGTTTACCATGGACCTACGGGTCTATAGCTAGTAGCTAGATGGCTTCTTCGCTCTCTTTGATTCTCAATACCATGTTCTCCTCGATGTTCTTGGAGATCTATTCGATGTAATACTCTTTTGCGGTGTGTTTGTCGAGATCCGATGAATTATGGATTTATGATCAGATTATCTATGAATATTATTTGAATCTTCTTTGAATTCTTATATGCATGATTTGATATCTTTGCAAGTCCCTTCGAATTATCGGTTTATTTTGGCCTACTAGATTGGTTCTTCTTGCAATGGAAGAAGTGCTTAGCTTTGGGTTAAATCTTGCGGTGTCTTTTCCTAGTGACAGTAGGGGCAGCAAGGCATGTATTGTATTATTGCCGTCGAGGATAAAAAGATGGGGTTTTCACCATATTGCTTAAGTTAATTTTTCTACATCATGTCATCTTACTTAATGGGTTACTCCATTCTTTATGAACCTAATACTCTAGATGCATGCTGGATAGCGGTTGATGTGTGGAGTAATAGTAGTAGATGCAGAATTATTTCGGTCTACTTGACACGGATGTGATGCCTATGTTCATGATCATTGCCTTAGATATCGTCATAATTATGCGCGCTTCTATCAATTGCTTGGCAGTAATTTGTTCACCCACCGTATTATTTGTTATCTTGAGAGAAGCCACTAGTGAAACCTATGGCCCCCTGGTCTCTTTTCCATCATATAAGTTCTCTTTTCCATCATATAAATTTCCGATCTACTATTTTGCAATCTTTTACTTTTCGATCTATAAACCAAAAATATAAAAATTATTTACTTTACCGTTTATCTATCTCTATCAGATCTCACTTTTGCAAGTAACCGTGAAGGGATTGACAACCCCTTTATCGCATTGGGTGGAAGTTTGTTTGATTGTTTGTGCCGGTATTCGGTAACATGTGCATTGTCTCCTACTGGATTGATACCTTGGTTCTCAAACTGAGGGAAATACTTACTCTACTTTGCTGCATCACCCTTTCCTCTTCAAGGGAAAAAATAACACAAGCTCAAGAGGTAGCCGTCATAGGAAAATACGTACGGTTAAAGGGGGTCTAGCTGAAACATATTTCGCATTTCCAAAGTGATGCTCAAACTTATACATACACAAGCCGCTTCGAGTGAAGCCTTTGGAAATCTCTGGAACAACTGACGATTTTGCTAGCGACACTGACGAAGTTCATCTGGTCGCTGACGAATTTGGTCACACTGAGGAGTTATGATTTCTCTAGTGCGATCTGCTTATCGTGAGGAAATTGAGTGCCCCGACAAAATTGAGAGTTCAATTTACAATTGTTGATGTGCCGCGTGCCAGCTATCGAGTGGATCCTTATCATGACAACGGTCATGTCTGACAAGGGCATTTATGACATTTTATGTTGGATTGCCCCTGGCTATAAATAGTTCACCCCCCACAACCACTGTTGGTTGGCTGCTATAGAGAGAACTTGACACTTGTCATTTAAGAGCAACCCATCATCTGACGACTTTGAGAGAATCCGAGTGAGGAAAAACCCAACCAGAGACAAAGTGATTGAGTATCACTGAAGAGATTGATCTGTGTGATCCGACGCCTATTACCTTTGAAGATTGTCATTCCTCCAGACGGTTAGGCGTCAAGTTCTGAGCACCCAAAAGTCATTGTGGTGTGTCGGTGAACAAGTTTGTGAAGGTCATGAAAGTCTGCCTTGAAGACTTACCATGAGTGATTGGGTGAGGTCTAAGTGACCTTTGCTCAAGAGGAATACAGTGAGGACTAAGTGTCCTCTGAGTTCATCTCAACCGCGTCAACCAGACGTATAGTTGATACAACAACTGGAACTGGTCTACCAAATCGCGTGTCTTCATCGAGCCAACCTGGTTTCAAATTCCTCACCCTTACCTTTTGTACTGAAGAATTTGCGATCTACTTTCTGAAGAATTTAAACTGAAGACTTTCATCACGATGCTTTCATTTCTTCAGTTCATCTTCCTCATGCATGTATGCATGTATGATTGCATGTTCTTCACATGTATGTATCTTGTATGCGCACTTTCTATTTCTGTGATGACTTAGTTCCCTCGCGTTTATATCTTTTCACTCTGATTTTCATCAAATTCATCAGAGTTTGACGAATTTCTAAAAATGCCCCATTCACCCCCCTCTGGGTGTAAACCTGTGTTTTCACTTACTACATGACCGTGAAAATAGGTAGTTCTAGAAGATACCCCATGCGTTGATGCGGGGATTGCTTGCAATAATTTAAATAAAATATATATATATATATATATATATATATATATATATATGGAAAATGCATCCTATATGTATGTTGATTATTATACTATATATATATATTGCATTTGATTATTATATAGTTGTAAATATATATAGAATATATTTATTCCATATGTATGTTGAGAGAAATATAATTAGAATGATTTAAGTTGGGATGTGTGCATGTTGAGAGAGACTATTAATAATAGTTTTCATGGATATCAAGAGAAACAGCTAGTGGGATGATGAGGTGGCACATATGGTGAGTTGCATGTGAGCATGTTGAGAAAATTGACACAGGGATCAACTATTTAGGTATATAGGATAGTATAGGACTAGCGTCACCTTCCTTCGTCATACAGCGGTGCTACACACACGACACACTACGCACGATTCATGGACGATATTTAAATCCAGCCGCACATGCACATCATTGAGAAGGACACCAGCGGCTGGATTAGCACGTCGTGCATATATCGGGCAGCAGTGACGTCTGGGTAGCAGTCTAATTTTGTTCTTAACTTCGACACAAAAATACACACCAAAGATTGCATGCATTACCCTGTATATTGATGTATAATTACATTTATATAGGGAGCCAGTGTATACTAACATATACACTCCTAAATTTATAACGAGCTATAGCTAAATTGATGTATAATTACATTTATCAGGGGAGCCATTGTACAATGACATATACACCGCTAAATTTGTTAAAAATGTACGTGAAAAAAGAATTTCTACAGTTTCAGCTAAAATAAATAATGACTACTATACAAGTATCTAAAATATGTAAACACCCAACACATTAACACAACACATGGTCATTCTATTGCGCGCTTAACATCAGACAATAAGAAGAAAATCATACTTCCTTCGTCTCAAAATAAATGTCTCATTTTATACTAAGTTTAGCAAAAGGTTATACTAACATTGAAGGTTGGGACAATTATCTTAGGACACAGAGAATACTCGTTTTACTCTTATCATGAGCAGTAACATACGACCACCTAACCCTCAACCAGATCTGCCAGATGACATGGTCTCACCAACCTCTACACTCTATCCTTTTGTCCCAATACCTATCGTTCAAAACTCCCATCAGTTTAATGCGCACCGCATAATAATCAGTAAGCCCAACGCGAGAGTTGCCAGCCATCTTGCTTGGTGTTTCTACGCGTGCACGCTGACTCCACAAACATGGCCACAAGCTCAGAAGATCCCGCCCGCTCACCCCGATGACCCGCCATTCTACACACCCATACAACTCAATCTCTCTTTAAAAAGCTTCCACCCAAAATGATAATTTCTCTTCAAGAAAGTCTTTTTGCAGCGCAAAGAATAGATGAACAAATAAACGGATAAACACGATGACAGGAGCGTAATGGACAGAAACAAAGGCGAATAGGCCCCACAGCGATTTATTTTCCCCCAAGAAAGGACTTTGTAGCGCACGGAAACGAAAAGGAAAAGGATATTAGTCGCAGTAGAGAAAAGAGTGGGCTTGGGCACCTATTTATAGCCAACCTCCCCGAAAGCGATCTCGCTCGCCTCCTCCACGCTTTTTCCCTTCCATTCCTCCCTCCCCGCAGCCCCAATAAATAATAAAAACCCAACCCCACGCCGAATTCCTTAGTCCTCGATTCGATTTTCTCGCCAATTCACGGGCCGCTAGTGCCGGGGGCGCGATCGGCGGTGAGATTCGTCGCCGGGCGGAAATGGTTGCCGTGGCGGCCGAGGGCCCGATCCGCGCCGACGCCGTGCCGGCGGCGGCCGGGGCCGGCGCGGAGAGGGCCGATGCGGCGGCCGCGGGCGGGGCGGCGGCGGCCAAGGCCAGGGAGGACGAGGTCAGGGAGTACAAGAGTGACGTGAGGAAGCTGGAGGAGCTGTTCAAGAAGCTGAACCCCTCCGCGGAGGAGTTCGTGCCGCTCTCCCGCCGCCAGGGGGACGGCGCACGCCGCCTGTCGGCCGACGCGCCCGTCTTCGTCTCGCCCGCGATCGACTACTATGCGCCCCACCACCCGTTCCAGCATCAGCAGATGCACGTGCTGCAGGTGGTCGGTGGCGGGGGCGGAGCGGGTAGAGACTCCAGCAGCGACGGATCCGCCAACGGCCAGCCGAATCGACGGGTAAGCGCGAGCCGAATTGCCGATTCGGGCTCGGTTTTTCGATTTGTTTCGCGTGGCGCTTTGGAGTGGCGACGCCTTGTGGCCAGATCAGTCGATCAGATTTGAGGTTTATGGTGATGTTGATGGGTTTGGGTTTTTTGATCTCTCTCTCACGCGATCGGCTCGGAGGTTGATCTCTTTTCTAGGGTTTTAGGTGCAGTTGGGTTTTGATATTAGCACCACCAATTGTGGATGTCGCGAACGTTACTTTGGTGAACGGATTTTTCTCATAGATCGATCGATTTCTTCTCAACTCTTATCCGTTTTACTGGATTCGTGTGGTTGACTTCATATCCGTTTGCTTTTCAGTTGTTGTTAGTTTTTTCACATGAATTTGTTTGTCAATGCTAATTCTACATTTCACCATATTTGGGTTTTAGGGGGCAGCACTTCTTTCTCGGTTATATTGACCAGCTGCATTGGTCTGTGGTTACAGAGAAGGAATGGCTTCAACCAGGGGAGACGTAGGATGGGAGTTCGGCCAAGGCGAACTGATAGGGAGGATAGTGTACGGCGAACTGTCTATGTCTCAGACATTGATCAACATGTGAGAATATTAAAGAGAATGAGCTGCTTGTATTAGTTTCTTCTTTCAGTTTTTTCTTCTTTTTGTACTTAATTGACTGACCCCTGAACGCCCCATCGATTTGCAGGTCACTGAACAGAAGCTTGCTGAGGTTTTCTCAAACTGTGGTCAAGTATGCTCTTAGACTCCTTACTATTAAAAATATTATTTGTGATAGCATATGATGCTTGTTTGTCCGAATATCCTTTTTTATATCTTGAATAAAATAAGCGATCTGTTTTTAATGGCTTAAAATATTGCATGACAGAACTGCTGTAAGTCGAATGCATCATCTTGACAAGTAATCTAGGATGAGTTCATATATGTTTGATATCTTGAGTCGAGTATGTTGGAACGCATTTTTGTTTGTACTTTGTGGCACACAGCAAGTATGGGTTTGTACTATGACTACAGTTGCACACATATGACATAAATAAATGTAAGGGTAATTCACCTGGGTGCCACTCCGGAGTTTGACTCGTTTTACATATGTACAATTCTGTTATTTTCTAATTAATTATTTAGTTATTCCGCCAATCCTCTTTGATCCTTGGCATAAGAGATAACTTGTCCCAACCCAATAGGAATATGACCTAACCGTTGTTCTTGCACTTATCTATTAGTATAGTTTAGTTATCCCTGTTAGTTTGTTATAAGTTATCAGTTACAAACCAGCATATTTGTGCCACACTTGTACCTGCTGCCAATAAAGGCGGGGCGCCATTTGTTCATTCATCTCAGAAATCCAACTAAATTGACCAAAGCCAAACAATCCTCATTTAAATAACCCAACCGATAAAGTTTCTAATATTAAGTGCCAGCAGCCTTTGGAGTATTGACAGAGAGATAATCTTATGTTGCACCAATTTTTGATGCACATCCCTTTGGTCAGGTGCTTGCACCAGCTTTTGGTACTTAAATTATTTGAGTCCACGTCCGCTGTTACCAGGATCTCCTGCGTTTTCTGTTTTTCTTTAGCTCCCGTATAGACATAACCTGCTCAAGTGTTACTGATGTATCAGATATTTGGTTTCAGTCATTCTGGAACGTCCTATCCTAATTGTCATAATCATCAATTGATGGGAATTAGTATCTTCTAGAAACAGGCGTTATATCCCTATAAACAGGTGTTATATCCCTATACACCGAGTTTAAAGCGATGTGGCGTAAATAGTTGTGCATAAATACACCCCCATCCTGAAAATTGTCATAGTCATCAATTGATGGGAATTAGTATCTTCTATGAAACAGGCGTTATATCCCTATACACCGAGTTTAAAGCGTTGTGGTGTAAATAGCTGTGCATAAATACACCCCCATCCTGAAATTCCTGGATATGCCCCTACTTTAAGTAGTTGCTATATATAGGCAATATTGGATACTTGCTTGTTTATGTCATTGTTGAAGCTTAGTAATGTTATAACCATCTTTTGCACTTGTAGGTGGTAGATTGCCGTATCTGTGGTGATCCAAACTCAGTGATGCGTTTTGCTTTTATCGAGTTCGCCGATGATGGTAGTATCTTCAACATATAAATTGCTATTTCATAACTCTTATGTTGTAAGAAGCAATCCTGGATGAATTTCTGCTTTTTCTGCAGTCGGTGCAAGAGCAGCTCTAACGCTTGGTGGAACCATTCTTGGTTTTTATCCTGTCAGAGTTCTGCCATCTAAGACTGCAATTTTGCCTGTGAACCCCAAATTTCTTCCTCGAGTAAGTAAACATATTTAGTTACATAGTTTTCTGCAAATTTGGATCCTACTATTAGGTGATTTCCAAGCTCTATAATAATACTAGCCTGAATCTGCTCCCCTTTTTGTGCAGACAGAGGACGAGAAAGAAATGGTATCCAGGACTGTGTACTGTACTAACATTGACAAAAATGTATGCTGCCCTGTCTTTCATTTCTGTTACGCTTATAACTTAACAAGCAAATTATAATCATATGTATTCCAAAAGCCTACAAAAGCGCGAGTTGCACTCTTTCCTTTTTTGGTGAACAGTTTGAGGACTAGCTTGTTATGTTGGTGTTTTGTGATTGTAGCTTAGTAACCTGATATGGTATTAGGTACCTGGAATTAGCTGCAACTGAAACCCCTTTCCTTGAACGAATGTACACAAAGACGGCCCATTATGATGGGTTATGGGTTCCTGCTAGCTATTGCTAATTTTAAAGCAATTCCTTCAATATCACATGATACATTACATTATATTAGTTGAAAACTAGGCAAAGTCTGAAGCAGATTGTGCTTTCAGACTTGCATACAAATTTCAGTCATATGTCTTAAAATAGGGGGTCGATATTAGATCTTAATCGGAATGGATGACTGAGTTTATGTGTCTACCAGATTTCTTTTGTTTTGATATCCCTTTTTATAATAATGTAGGTATTTTTTTGTAAGTGTAGTGTGCCAATACTCCCAAGTTAATATTTAGAGATGTATTACTTCATTTCTTATTTTGTAGCAGTGGCCATTTCAATTATGATCTAGAATAAAGTTAAATAAGTAAGCCAAAGGACAATTTGAAACGATAAATCCAGACATCCTTGTTGTTCTTTGGTGATTTCTCACGGAGTTTGATATGGTGATTGTATTGCATCTTTCTGCTTTCTTAGTTGTCCTTTCATGAACATGTAGGTTCCAGAGGATGTTGTGAAGAATTTCTTTGAGGGAATTTGTGGGGAGGTATGTTCAAATGCTTTTATCTTCCTAACACATGTTTTTATATGACTAAGATGAGTCATTTCCTCAAGACATTGGTACTTTCCCTTTCCAATTAGGTTGCTCGACTGAGGCTGCTTGGTGATTACGTGCATGCCACGTGCATTGCCTTTGTTGAGTTTGTTCAGGTAAGCAAAGCTTGATACTGATCATAAGTTATCAAGAATGTATTGTCTGATCTTCTAAATGCTGCTAATTTCCTAGGAGTGGATAGTGTAGATAAATAGAAGATTTTTCTTCTAACCCAATAATTGTTTTTTTTGCATAATAAAAAACTGCTTTATTCTATAGAAGTGTTATTTTCACAGTCAAACTTAATTTGACCATCCTTTGACATTTGCATTGCTCCACACATCCTTTTCTCCTTTTCTCTGTATTACATTTGATCATTCCTTTGCAATGTAAATAATCAGAAACACAATGTCTGCTCTTACATAAGACATCGGATATTAGTTGCCAAACATCTGACCATTCCTGTGATAATTCCTTCACACCTATCTTCCGTTTTCCGTTATTAGAAACATGATATCTGTTCTTACAGGAAACAGCAGATAAATTGTAGAGTGGCCAAACATTTTGGCCTCTGGTGCATACTAACACCAGTACTTCAACTTCTTGTCATGATAACAATCTGGAAAGCTGCTCCAAAATAACACTAAGAATGCACAAAACTCCATTCAATCTGAATTCTGAAACCATCCTGCAAAGCATGCAGCAAACTGCTTGCTTTATGATTTGAATCTCAAGGACATTTTCGCTCAGCAGAAGTGCTGAATCCTGGTAAGCAGCAGCCATCTCATACAAGTTGCACACAACATGCTCCACAAGTTTTATGATGGACGATGTCAAGTTTTAAGTCCCCCCCCCCCCCCCCCCCCCCCCCCCCCGCCCCGCCCCCGCGAAACCACACGCACAGCATGCCCAATTCCTAGCTCCGCCCTTGGAAATCACCAACTGTATGATTGACATTCAGAGTTATATTCTGAAAAGTGAAATGCACATTGCACAACATTTTAGGTTAGCCTAGCTACTGGATTCAGACCCAAACTAAGTTTCTGACAGATCATGAAATTGACAAGTAAATTTATGTTCCTGTCATCATTTGATCTTTTTCTTTAGAAGACAAAAACTGTACGGACATTAACTTATCTAGAAAGGTGCATCCGTAGAAACCGAGTGATGTGTACTATACGGTGTAACATTACTTCAGTTCTTCCTGCACCTCTTTTGTGATTTCAGTGTTTTTAAAATATTTTGCTTAAATTTCAACCTCATCTATCTGATTTCTCCCCACTAGATTTTTTAAAATGTGATACTGTCCCACCTGTTTCAAACACTTTTTTGATAGTAAAATTATTGTTAAAAGTAACCCCTTAGTCTAGGATATCTCTCCATTGGTTTAATTACCCAGCTACAAATATTGCCATAAAGTGATTGACAATGTTCAGGAAATCGTTAACTGGTAACTGCTCGGTTGGCTGGCAAGTAGGGGGTTAATAGGTGAATGGGTCAGTTAATCGGCTACTCGGTTGACCACCAAGCAGGGATTATTCAGCCAGTTTACTGTTCTATCGGTTTATATTTTGAGCATTGCTGATTGATTCCCATATTCTTTGCACCAATCTGTCATAATCTTTTATGCCGCCACCTAAGCCCCAAAATAGATGGTGCTTTAGAAAGAGCAGCCAAAGTTCCCTATCATTGACAACCACTCCCTCCGTTCCTAAATATAAACCTTTTAGAGATTCCACTATAGACTACATATGAAACCTTTTGTTTTGCGAGTTTCGTATTTTTTTTAATCTTCCTTCACGCGGGTGCTTACATTTCAACCAACATTTCCCTGATTTCTCCTATTAAATCATTCAATTCAAAATGTGATACTGTTCCACCTGTTTCAAACATTTTGTCCATAGTGAAATACTCCCTCCGTCCCATAATGTAAGATGTTTTTGCAAGCTTGTTTAACTTGCAAAAACGTCTTACATTGTGGGACGGAGGGGAGTATTTGTTAAAAGAAACCCCTTGCACTATTATATTCCTGGGTTACTGGTAATTGCCCAATTATCAATCTTGCTATAAGCTGATTGATCCCCATTTTCTTTGCGCCAAGTTACCATAATTATGTACTACCTAAGTCCCAAATAGACGATGCTTTAGAAAGCGTGCAGTCAAATTTCATTATCATTAACTACTAATTGTTAAAAGGTATTTATGTTTGTTATGCGGAATTCTCATCATTGCGTTTTTCATAAAACTTAGTTCACAATATAATATTGTATAATGTTTTACATAAGTATTCTGTACAAAAATAACATCAAAGTTTCATCTATTTTGGAATTGGGGGTGTTAAGGATTTGGTTATTCAAGTACTGCTTCCACTCTTAACTTGTTCAAACTAGTCTAGTCACTTGGAAAGTTTCAGAAGTTGGGATAAAAGCAGAAAGCTTTTATAGGGTCCATATGGTAGAAGTTCTGTTCTGATGTCATTAGTCAGTAGAGTGTACCTTAGCTGATCAAGTTTGGAAATACTATTATGATTGATTCATAGTTTGTTGCTACTCTTGCTATGTTCAAACACGAGCCATATTCTACTTAGTTGCACTCTACATTTCTTATAAGCATGACACATTCAAGATTCATTACTTATTAATTATAACTAGTAATAATGTGAAGGGGAGCCTTGGCGCAGTGGTAAAGCTGCTGCCTTGTGACCATGAGGTCATGGGTTCAAGTCCTGGAAACAGCCTCTTACAGAAATGTAGGGAAAGGCTGCGTACTATAGACCCAAAGTGGTCGGACCCTTCCCTGGACCCTGCGCAAGCGGGAGCTACATGCACCAGGTTGCCCTTTTTTTTTTAGTAATAATGTACATGCAATGCATGTTTATATTAGGTAGAATATCTGTTGCACGTTATATTAGGTAAGATATATCTGTTGCACGTTGGTATTTGGTAAGATATCATTAACTTATTTGCGGGAATGGTAGGATATTAATTACATGGCAGATTTCATGGGATAGCGTTGAGTGAACGTGTTTATAACTAATGGCAGTGGTGGGTAATTAGAGCGTTAAACGTGTTTGGTGCTCAACATTGGAGCGATTTGAACCGCTAGATAACATGATTTGATGGTCGAGATGGTTTGGATCTGCCCCTTTGGGTCTTTTTATATTGGTATAGATATAGATGTTCTTCTTGGTATATATATTATTGTTTAATTTAATGTTGTTCCTTGCAAAAATAAAAATAAAAAATCTGCTGGTTTCGTTTGTGTGTCAGCATAATGTCACAACTGATTGATTGAAAGCTTTGTTCCTAATTGTTATATTTTCTATGTACCATATGTGATGTTCTTTTGGCCTTTACAGTCTTGTCTAGCCCTTTTGACATTTTTCTTTTATTTGTACATGTAGGCAGAAGGAGCAATTTTGGCCCTGAACTGCAGTGGCATGCTTCTTGGCTCGCTTCCTGTCAGGCAAGCACTTGCTTCCCATGCATGTTTCGAATCATTGCTACATGTAAAGCTGATTTATGGCGAGGTACTCAACTGTTTGCTTGTTCTGGATTGTGCAGGGTGAGCCCATCCAAGACCCCAGTCCGCCCCCGTTCGCCTCGTGCGATGTCGCACTGAATCTGTCTCTCGTCTGAAGCCGGCGTCCAGGGCAGCAATTCCGGGCAACAAACCCCTAGTCGTGGCCTTAGAGACTGTTGCGTCGCGGATCAGTAACTGTCGTTGAAGAGAGTGAGTGTTACCGTTTTGGTTATCTAGGCTAGAAGAAGGCCCTTCCTTGCTGATCAGATGAGAGACCCATCTGTATGTTCTTCGCTGGGAGCTCTATTTTCACTTCTTTTCTTTTTGCTATATCCTTATTAATCCGTTTGTTAATTATGGATGGATGCTGTAGCTGCCTTCGACAGGCACTGGAACAATAATGTCTATGGCTTGTCCTATTTCGACTTGATTCTCACTGATGTTGATGTGCGTGTCGCATAAGATTGCTGCACTATGCATGCTATGCAGGGTATCTTTTTGGGGTATTTGACTGTTGCATGTGGCTGCGTGTGGCCGTGAGAAGCACGGCCTAGAAAACCTGATTCACATATACGCGCATCTTGCATATAAAGTACTAAAGCACAAACTTTTATGTACGTAGGCATTCCAGCCGAATCATACTGAGCTCTCCAATTCATACATCCAAACTTGGCCCGAGTTTAACTTGGACATGTACTTCTATCTAAAGAACCCTAATTTGAACGAAGCCTAATCTAAAGAACGTCCTTGAATTCAAGTGGCATGTGCGAGCTCTATCTTTAACTTTTCTAGAAAACTTGAACATGTGTAGCTCATGGGGCTATGGGTGTAACCATGGTAAGGAAGGTGGCTGTTTGTTTGGGCTTTTACTTCTCCAGTTTTTTCACTTGACAAAAAAGTCATAAAAGCTTCTAAAGAGGGGCTTTTTTGCTTCGGTTTTTGTCTTATGAATCAATATTGTTATATAATGGTATAAGCCAAAAGCCGGAGCAAAAAACACCAGATCTTTTTTGGCTTTTTTTTTTGGCGCTAATCTGCGCCGGTGCACCGGCCGAACCGTTCGGCTGGTCAGCCCCTGGCCAGCCGATTCAGCCACGCGCAGCCATCCGATTGGGCCTGTGTTCTCTTCTTCCTTCCCCCACTTGTCTTCTTACGTCTGGTTAGGGAGGCTGAGATTTAACTCAGAAGACCGTGTCTTCACCTTATTCCCCTTGAGCTAAGGACACACAGTCCTCGCCCAATCACTCTGGTAAGTTTTCAAGGTAGACTTTCAAACCTTCACAGACTTCGTTCACCGGCAATCCACAATGACTCTTGGATGCTCAGAACGCGACGCCTAACCGGCTGGAGGATACACAGTCCTCAAGTGTAATAAGTCTTCAGGTCACACAGACAGAAAGACTTCAGTGATGCCTAACACTCTTTGGCTCTGGGTGTTTGGGCTTTGTCCTCGCAAGGATTTTTCTCTCTCTCTCAAATGCTTCGAGGTGGGTTGCTCTCAAACGACAAAAGCCGTGTACAAACTCTGAGCAGCCACCAATTTATGGTGTAGGGGGTGGGCTATTTATAGCCACTAGGCAACCCGACCTGATTTGTCCACAATGACCCTGGGTCACTAAGGAACTGACACGTGTTTCAACGGTCAGATTTCAAACACATGCGGCAACTTTACTTGGGCTACAAGCAAAGCTGACTCATCCAGCTCTGGATAAGGTTTGCTCTCATTGTCTTCGCTCGAAGACATACGATTTGAGTTGAGCATCACTTCAGTCACTCTGACTTAGTTCACTTGGACCCCACTTAACAGTACGGTGGTTTCTATGACTCAACAAAGAAGAAAAGGAAGCAATGAATCCACACAGTCTTCGCGCTCCATAGTCTTCACGCAATGTCTTCTTATGTCATAGTCTTCAATATGAATATCTTCTCATACCACCATTGTCTTCAATGTCTTCATACATTTTTAGGGGTCATCTCCGGTAGGTAAACCGAATCAATGAGGGACACTACCTGCGTTATCCTGCAATTCTCACAAACGCATTAGTCCCTCAACCAACTTTGTCGTCAATACTCCAAAACCAACTAGGGGTGGCACTAGATGCACTTACAATCTCCCCCTTTTTGGTGATTGATGACAAACTGGTTGAAGTTTTCAACGGGGATAAATATGTGAAATTGTAAGGATAGGAAATAGTCTTCATAAGTTGCAAGGGCTCCCCCTGAAGATGTGCATGTAAGTAATTTGCTTTTGGAATGCAAATGCACATGGTAGGTTGTACTTGTGGAGATCCACTTCAACTTATGAAGATAATTTATCATGCATGAACTGATATAGCAAGTAGAATGACATGCATAATGAAAAATGGACGTCTGCAGAATGATCTAAGTGCGGAAGTTATCATCGCACATGCGGAATTTATCATCGCATCACAGTGAAGCAAATAAGTAGCAGACGACCATCAAGTTTAGGTGTTACAACTCAGAGAACCAAATGTTTCAAAAGGCAAGAGTTGTAAGCACGCAGCAAAATATAATGCAACCGCCCATATGAACCCGCTTGAAGACTATCAACTCATACGCTTCTTCCCCTTTTGTCAGTAAGGACCAAAAAGGTTTGAAGACATAGAGCATCTACTTGTCAACATGAGTAGGTGAAGCAGCAGGGTTGTCGTCGTTGGGTGGCGGTGCAGATGAACTTGGTGCAGTGTCGATGCGCGTAGTAGTAGGAGGTGGTGAAGTAGCATCATCTTCATCATCGATCACTCTGGCATTTACCGTTGCCGCGGAGGAAGAATATTCAGAGTCTTCAAGAGATGGAGTACGACGTAGGACAACAGTCCGTGGAGGAGTGGAGTCAAACTGGAATCTTTCATTGAAGCCATCGTCTTGAAGATCTGCTTCAGCACTGAGCAGGGTCAAACTCTTCCATGATCGCCGGCAAGTTTCATGAGCAACAAAGGCATTCTTGGTGGCAAGGTTGCGAATGCGATTGACATCCACCAAGAGGCTTTGCATCTGTCTCTTGAGCCAGAAATGATGCTTATCCTGTTTCTGATGAAGGGCCACAAGAAGTTCTCGGTCATTGAAAACGCGAGAACGCTTCCGAGGCCTTTGTGCAATGGTGCTTTCAGTGGCTTCAGTGGGTGCTCGATGAGGCAGACGAGTGTTTCCAGCCAAAGGATAGATTCGTGTCGCTGCTTGAACACCTTCAATAGGCTGAGTGAAGCTTTGGTGCTCGGCATTCTGAAGACAAAGAGGCCTCTTGGCAGGGTCAGAGTATATAGCTTCAACTGACATACCAACCTCTGGCAGAAAGATCATATGATTGCGAGTAGAGGGCTGATAGTTGACAGATGAGTGTCTTTTGATGAGGCGCATGACCCATGGAGCATAAAACTTCAGACCAAATAGGTCAGAGCCGGAAGCAGCAAGTTGCCTGATGAAGAACTCTTGAGTGTTAAAGCTGATGCCATTGAGAATATAGAAGACCAAAGTCTTCATAGCTCCTTCAAGCTTGGCCGCTGATGAATGTCCTTTGACAGGCCATAGAGTTCGTCTGATGATATGATATATGGTGCGAGGCAGATACTCAAGGTCTTCAACAAAGAAATCTGTTGGATATTCAGCGTCATATGGCAAGGGCTTCATCATGCTCAACATCTGGCTCATATTGGGTTCTGGCTTATGGAAGATACTCTCTACATCATTGCGGTGTAGCAGACAGTCAGGTTCATAGAGTTCTCCAGGAGTGGCTAGCCCTGTAAGCTCGATGATATCCATAGCTTTGGCTTCATGATGAACATTTCCGGTCATCCACTCGAGAACCCATGTCTTTGTATCTCTGTTGTAGCCGTGAATGTGCAGAGTAGCATAGAATTGAAGCAATAGCTCTTCATTCCAGTGTTCTTTATCTGTGACAAAACTGAGCGGCCCAGCATCACGAAAGCAGTCAAGTGCTTCTTCTAAGCAGGGCAGTCCAGTAATGGCTTCAGTGTCGAGGCGCATATGAGGGAAAATGCGCCCTTGATCATACAAAACACAGGAGTAATAGCTTCGCTGCTGATGACTCCATAACCGATCTGATGATATTCTTGGCTTCGTGTAGGGGTTCTTCGAGCTGTCAAAGAATGTGTTGTGGCTCTTGAAGCCATTTGCATTGAAAGACCCGACAGAGGTGGTAGTACCAGGAAACCTTGGCAGTCTTGGCTTGGGCTTCTGGACCTGAGGCCTATGCTCAATGTGATAGTCAAATTGAGGACCAGAGACACTAGGCAGAGGGACCAGAACGAGCCATCTTACTATGATTAGCTCGTCATGGTTGTATGCTTGCTCGATTGTATAAGGCCTTGGGGGCGGAACAGGAGCAGTGGCAGCAGCTGAGGCTTCAGGCTGCACAACAGGTGCTTCAGGAGCAGTTGCCTCATTAGCTTCAGATGCAGTGGCCTCATTAGCTTCAGGCACACTGGTTGGTTCAAGCTCCACATTAGCTTCAGCCATGACAACGTCATTGGCTTCACTTGCGTTGGTTGTGGCAGCTTCAGGATTTTCAACCTCCACTTGAGGAGCTGGAGGGTCAGGCACAGACACGTTCACTTCATGAACTGTTTCTTCAGGCATGGGGGGAGTTTGGACACGTTCTTCTTGACGTTCCTCATCGACTGATGTAGCTGGATTGTCTTCAGCAGCTTGTGCTTCAGACACAGAGACATTCACAGTTGGAGTGGCTTCAGAGAACACTTGACGTGCAACAGGTTGATGGTGCACTTCTCCTTCTGGAATGCTTGGAAGAGGGACTTGAGGCCTTGGTCCTTTGCGAAGCCTTTGTAGTACAGGCGACGCCTTTGGAGATGGAGTGGGCAGGTTCTCATCCTCTTCAACTTGTACGGATGGTGTGGTTTGTTGTTGTTGGGGAGTATTGTGGGAGTCTTGTTGCTGTGGGTGATCAGCCCACGATGCATCCTGAGCAATTGGCGTCAGAGGACGACCAATGCTGATGTTTTCGCTGTTCGTACGAACAGGCGATGATACCACATTATATTCGATCTGAGGAAGAACTTCATCATCTTCAACATTGTCATCATGACCAATGTCTTCAGCAGCGGTGGGTTCAGCTGCTAGTATATCTTCAGCTTCAGGAGCCTCTGTGGAAGCAGGCTCATGAACAGTCATGCGAAGTTCTTGGGATGCAGATGCAGGACGAACCACTGAGATGGGTTCAACAACAAGGGGCTCTATGGGAGCAGCCCGACTCTTCTTGGTCTTGCGCTTCTTCTTGGAGGGAGCGGCATCAGAGGCTTCGGTGTTCTTCCTCTTTCTGGCTTCAGCCTCGGCAGCCCTCGTCTTCTTCTGTTCAGAAGCGGTTGTGGTGACCTTTGGCTTCGAGCCAGTCATGCTGCTCGGGAAGATAATGCGTGGGGCTTCTTGGCTTGAAGGTGCAGGCTGGTCAGCAGAAAGCTTCTTCTTTTTCTTTGCAGCCATCATGGGGTCGATACCAGGACGGTCAAGTGACTTGCGCTTCTCAGCCTCATTGTAGGCAAGCACACACTTATCAGTCAAACGCTTCATGTGCTCACGAGAGCCTTGAGCTTCTTGGCGCTTCTTCAGAAAAGCTTCTTTAAGCTCATGCAGCATGACTTTGAAGTTTTGGACGTCTTGAACACTTAGTTTGGCCACATGCTTCTTGAATTGAGCCTTCTCATAATCAATCTTGTTCTTGAGCTGAACGATTCGCTGAGCGAGAGCCAGCTCAGAAGCATTGAAGGCGACACTGAGGCCAATGGGAAGCTGTAAATCTTCAAAGCTGACATTGGGGTGTCGAACCACTCATCAATGAAATTGTGGATGATGGCCACATCAAAGAGAGGCAAGTTGTTGAAGATTTATGCTTCTTCCTTGCTCTTTATTAGCTGCTCAAGAGCATCATCAGCAAGATCTTCATCACTTGACAGATCAATGGGTTCTTCACGCAGAATGGCGGCAGGAGTCAAGGCTTGATCAGTATGCCTGACAAGTTGCTTTTTCTTCTCCGTGTTCTTGGAGATACGAGATTGATCTTCAGACTGCACACTGGCTTCAGGAGGTGCAGTGGCCAGAGGCTTCGAGCGTAAAGCTTTTGGAGGTGCTGATTTAGAAGCCTTTAGCTTCTTTTGCTTCTGTGGCTTCGAAGGAGGAGCTGGGGCTTCATCAGTGTCAACATCATTATCAGAATGATCTACCTTGGCACCTTGGACCAAGATGTAAGTGATGAGGCCATCAAGGTTTGCAAAGGGGCCAATTCTGTTTTCTTCAGCTTCACGTGTGCCGTCATCACGGGGAGCAGAGGGACCAGGATTGAAGTCTAATCCCCGTGACTTCTTGTTTTCCTTTGCCGAAGCCTTAGCAAACTAGAAATTGCGCTTGAAGAGATTGTCGTCACGACACCAGAGCAATGATGATGGGTCGGCTTCTTCAGGCTGTGGTCCATGGACCATGCAAGGATAGAATTCTTGCGCAATGGCTTCAGCTTTGTTCTTGGGGGGAAGGCCTCGATAGAGAATATCACCCCAAGGGCTCTTGATAGCATTTTTCTCTGCGTACTCCTGGGTGACGAACTTGTACTTGTACCACTGTTCAACCCAATAACGTCGAATCCATTGGATTCGAGTCTTGCGCTGATTGTAATCTTCTTCAGGATCTATTTTATACATTTCTGCCAGATCATCAGGCAGATCCTTTGATGTTCCCCCACGACGCTGTCTGCCACCCTTCCTTGCTGATTTTTCTGCAGCCATGAACTTCAAGCTGAATGGCTTCAATACGTTCAGAGGCTTCAGAGATTTACGCTTGCTGGTCAAGCAGGAACTGGCTTCAGGAGAATTGATATGATGCTGTAAGTATTCTGCAAACGAATGCAGACTATGAGAACCAAGGGATTCTCCCACGGACATGTACCTGTGACAACATTAGAGATGCGAGGGAAGGGGAAGAGGTCATATGCATTCTCAAAAGATTTTGAAGATAAATCAGTTTGAAGATATTGACCTCATGATGCGAAGACATTCACTTATATAGGTGAGTTGGTTCCAGATTTGTACCAATCCGTGAATGAGTACAAGTGAGGAATCAAACTAGACAGGAAATCTAAGTGAATTGACTCGGCAGTATGAGATGCAGACAGAATAGATCTAACATTGAATAGGCAGAAACTACTTTTGGTAAACAGGATGAATCTTGAAGATCAAAAAGATGGTAAAAATAGAGTTATAATTACCATACGAAGAACTGCTAGATGGGAAGAATAGGAGACCGAGCAGTTCAGCCCACCGTGCCCTAACTTGGCGACGGAGGACACCTACGGCGACGGCGCAGAGGACGATGTCCGCGGCCGGCGTGAGGACGGCGTCGGAGAAGTCGCGGCAGCTAAGCGCTTCGTCGCCGGTGTCGTCGCGAGCTAGCGGTGGCGCTAGGGTTTTGACGGAGGTGAAGAGGTGGAAGAAGGATTTCTTTACCGCAGGGGACAAGTATTTATAAGTAGGTGAGAGACACAGCGCAATTATGCTGGTGCCCCTGGCAGTTCACATCTGAGGGGTACGTGGCAAGCATGCAACATACTTAGAATTGTCCCACGTTCCCACGCCCGCCAGGCATGTCGGAGAGTTGTTCCGGCTTCTCCGGATTTCAACAATAAAGATAAGTCATTTAAAACAGATTTAATGTTTGTCTCTTTGCCTTCTGCTGACAGGACGCAGAGAAGATATTCGACAGTTTCAATAGAATGCATATGATTTGGACAGATAGAGTTTGAGATAGGAAGCATAGAGAGGTTAGGGTCCGATCACATTCACTTAGTTCAAAAGATCCAATCTTAAAGACATAGCTATAAGTGAATGCTGTAGAGGACAGAACACTAGTATATATATATATATATATATATATATATATATATATATATATCAGAAAGCAATCAAATCATCATAGTGTAGAAGATCATGAAGATAAATTGAAACTGAAGACAAACCAAATGCGAAGTTATTGCAATATAACGCCATGAGTGAAACACTTCAAACAGAGAAAGTTGGTGGTGGCGTTACCCACCGTATAGGAAGTATTAGACCCAGACACGGCGCACAATTATCGTGGCGCTCCGAAGTCAAATTCCATGTTAATGTATTCACACTCAGAGTGTAAATCTTCTTTGATTGAAGATATACATTACTTTGTGTGTTGCACATCTAAGTCATCAACATGCATAAGTGTTAGGATGTGTGCCTGATCACAGGACATTCGAGGATTCCAAGATATTTAGCTCACACCGTAACTTGCAAAACCTTTTCTCATCCAAGGGCTTTGTGAAAATATCTGCCAGTTGCTCTTCAGTGTTGACGTGCATGATATCTATATCTTTCTTCATAACATGATCTCTGAGAAAGTGATGACGTATTTCAATGTGCTTTGTCTTCGAGTGCTGGACTGGATTGTTGGCTATCTTGATGGCACTTTCGTTGTCGCAGAAGAGAGGTACTTGTTTCAGGTTGATCCATAATCCTTGAGAGTTTGCTTCATCCATAGAAGCTGAGCACAACAGGATCCAGCAGCAATGTATTTAGATTCAGCAGTTGAGAGTGATACACAGTTCTGCTTCTTTGAAGGGGAAAACTTTGTTTTTGCCACTCTAGTTTTTGCCAACTTTGCTTATGCCACTCTATAATTTGACATTTCACTTTTGCCACTCTTAGCTTTTGATAATATATCACTTTTGCCATTCCATGGCAAAAGCAAAAGTTTTAGAGTGGCAATTGTGATACATGTCAAAAGCTAAGAGTGGCAAAAGTGAAATGAAAAATTATCGTTTTTGCCACAAAATGGCATTTGTGATGTATTGTCAAAAGCTAAGAGTGGCAAACGTGAGATGTCAAATTCTAGAGTGGCATAAGCAAAGTTGGCAAAAACTAGAGTGGCAAAAACAAAGTTTTCCCTCTTTGAAGACCAACAAACAAGTGATCGACCAAGAAAATGACATGTGCCTGATGTAGACTTGCGATCCACCTTGTCACCAGCATAATCAGCATCCGAGAATCCAACCAAATCAAATTTTGAGCCCTTGGGATACCATAATCCGAGTGTTGGGGTGTAAGCCAAATATCGAAGAATTCGCTTCACAGCTAAGTGATGCGATTCCTTTGGTGCCGCTTGGAATCGAGCACACATGCAAACACTAAGCATAATATCTGGCCTAGATGCACATAAATAAAGCAAAGAACCAATCATGGAGCGGTATACCTTTTGATCGAACTCTTTACCATTGTCGTCGGGACCAAGATGGTGTTTGGCTGGCATTGGCGTCGTGTAGCCTTTGCAGTCTTCCATTCCAAAATTCTTTAGACAATCTTTGAGGTATTTTTCTTGAGATATGAAGATGCCATTTCGTTGCTGACGAATTTGAAGACCAAGGAAGAACTTTAGCTCACCCATCATGGACATTTGATATTGCTCTTGCATCATGTACCCAAACTCATCACTGTACTTCTGGTTGGTGCAGCCGAAGATTATGTCATCCACATATATTTGGCACACAAACAGTTCACCATCATATGTCTTCGTGAAGAGTGTGGGATCGAGGGATCCAGGTTTGAAGCCTTTGCTCTTCAGGAAGTCTTTGATTGTATCATACCAAGCACGAGGAGCTTGTTTGAGGCCATACAGTGCTTTGTTTAGCTTGTACACCATATCAGGATGTTTTGGATCTTCAAAGCCAGGTGGTTGTGCGACATATACTTCTTCTTCAATCTTGCCATTGAGAAATGCACTCTTTACGTCCATTTGATATAGCAAGATGTTGTGATGATTAGCGTAGGCTAGCAGTATGCGAATAGCTTCAAGTCTAGCAACAGGAGCAATTGTTTCATCGAAGTTAATTCCTTCAACTTGAGTATATCCTTGAGCCACAAGACGTGCTTTGTTTCTGATGACTTGACCATGCTCATCTTGCTTGTTTCGATATATCCATTTTGTTCCAATAATGTTATGCATACGAGGATCAGGTCGCTTGACAAGTTCCCAGACATTATTCAGCTTGAACTGTTGAAGTTCTTCTTGCATGGCTTGAATCCATTCGGGTTCCATAAAAGCTTCAGCAACTTTCTTGGGTTCTGATATTGACACAAATGAAAAGTGCCCACAGAAGTTTGCTAACTGTGTTGCTCTTGAGCGAGTAAGCGGACCAGGTGCGTTGATGCTGTCAATTATCTTCTTGATTTGTACTTCATTTGCAACACGAGGATGAACAGGATGAAGATTTTGCTCTAGCTGATCATTGTCATCATTGGGAGGATTGTCTTCGGTCTGAGCAGTGTCTTCAGGTTGATTTGGTCCAGAGATGATAAGTTCCTCTTCAGGCTGTGCTTCAGAAGGCATGATTTCACCAGTTCCCATCAGCTTGATAGATTCGCTTGGAGGAGCTTCATCTAGTGTACTTGGCAGAATTTCTCTTTGTGAACCATTGGTTTCATCAAATTTCACATCCACAGTTTCAACGATCTTATAGAGAAAGAGGTTGAAGACTCTGTAGGAGTGTGAGTCCTTTCCATAGCCAAGCATGAAGCCTTCGTGAGCCTTAGGTGCAAATTTTGACTTGTGATGGGGATCCTTGATCCAGCATCTAGCTCCAAATACTCTGAAGTAACTGACATTTGGCTTCTTGCCAGTAAGGAGCTCATAGGATGTTTTGTTCAGAAGCTTGTGGATGTAAACACGGTTGATGATGTGACAGGCTGTATCAATAGCTTCAGGCCAGAACTTTCTTGGTGTCTTGTATTCATCTAGCATTGTTCGAGCCATCTCAATGAGGGTTCTGTTTTTGCGCTCAACGATGCCATTTTGCTGAGGTGTGTACGGAGCAGAGAACTCATGAGTGATTCCCATTGTATCCAGATACAGATCAAGTCCTGTGTTCTTGAATTCAGTGCCATTGTCACTTCTGATATGCTTGATCTTCACGCCATAATTGTTCATTGCTCGATTTGCGAAGCGCCTGAAGACATCTTGCACTTCAGTCTTGTAAAGAATTATATGAACCCATGTGTATCCTGAGTAGTCATCAACAATGACGAAGCCATAGAGACAGGCAGTTGTTGTGAGGGTGGAGTAGTGAGTAGGTCCAAATAAGTCCATGTGTAACAGCTCGAAGGGTTGAGATGTTGTCATGATTGTCTTCGAGGGGTGCTTTGCCCTTGTCATCTTTCCAGCTTCACAGGCACCACACAGATGATCCTTCTTGAACTTGACATCTTTGATGCCAATGACATGCTTCTTCTTGACAAGTGAGTGTAAGTTCCTCATGCCAGCATGTCCTAGCCTTCGATGCCAGAGCCAGCACTCTGAAGCTTTTGTGAGAAGACATACGGCAAGCTGTGGACCTGCTGAGAAATCTACCACGTATAGATCATCTTTCCTATATCCTTCAAAGACTAGAGATTTGTCAGATTCCATTAGTACAAGGCAGCGGTATTTTCCAAATAGCACAATCATGTTTAAGTCACAAAGCATTGAGACAGACATTAAGTTGAACCCAAGGGATTCAACAAGCATCACTTTATCCATGTGTTGATCCCTAGAGATTGCAACTCTACCTAGACCCAATACTTTGCTTTTACCAGTGTCAGCAAATGTGATTTGACTCTTGTCGGATGGGCGTAAGGTTGAGTCCATGAGAAGACTTCGATCACTAGTCATATGATTAGTGCATCCGCTGTCAATAATCCATTCTGAAGCTTTTGGTGACATGCCCTACAGTGCAGTTAGGAGGATAGGCTTCACAAGGTATGTTGTGAAGCATAAGCATTTTATGTATACTAGGATTATCACAGCATAGATCAAGATTAGAACACACAGTATGACAGATAAGAGATTCATATGTGGAATACATAGTAACTCATTTTATCATGCGTCCCTTTATGTTTTAGGTCCCCAGCAATAATATCGGACGCCATTGATTGCTGGCTGGAGACCACATTCTGCAAAAGAGAGTTAATTCTTCTTCACCACCCACATTTTCAGGGGTGGCTTAGAAGCAATGAGTCTAAGTGCAGCATCTGAGAATTTCGGCTTTGAAGCCCTAGCAAATAGCCTTGGAGGAAATGAATGATACTCATGTGAATAAGCAGAAAAGTTCTTACTTCTATGAACATAGCGGTTTGAAGACACATGCTCATATTCATGAGTCCGAGTATGATTTCCCTGCAAAACATTGGCGTTAGGGTGACTCAAGTGAGTCCTGTGTTCGTAAGTAGCCGTTGGACCATATGATGCCTTTGGTCTGGGGTTTGTCTTCTTCCCTGGTGGTGTCATGATGACATTCACTGGAAGATTCTCAAGGCAGCTTTTGGGAACCCAGATCTTCTTCATAGGAGGTCCATTCCTGCAGTTAGTACCAATATACCTGGCAAACACTTCACCATTCTGATTTTTGAACAGTTTATAGTTTGCATCAAAGGATTCATCAATGATAATAGGATTAGCACAGGTAAATCCAGATAAAGTGGATGGATCCACTGAAGGTTCCTTTGCAGCAACCCATGTGGTTTTGGGATACTGCTCAGGCTTCCAATAGGAACCATCAGCATTCATTTTTCTCTCGAACCCAACACCCTCTTTCCTAGGGTTTCGGTTCAGAATCTGCTTTTTGAGGACATCGCAGAGTGTCTGATGTCCCTTCAAACTTTTGTACATCCCTGTTTCAAGCAATGTCTTCAACCTAGCATTTTCATCAGCAATACTAGTGGTATCCTCCGCAGAGGGGTTAGTAACCACATCAGTAGTTGAAGACAATGAAACAGCAGGAGCAGTGGAACATTCAGCAACAGATGTAGCGTTATCACGCTCAATGCATTTTAAACATGGTGGTTCAAATACATCCTGAGCGGGACTGATCTGTTGAGTGCGAAGTGACTCATTCTCTGTTTGAAGGTCTTCATGAGTCGCTTTGAATTTCTCAAGCTCTTGCTTCCTTTGAAGATAATCATAGGAGAGCTTTTCATATGTGGTTGAGAGCGTCTCATGAAGACTTTCAAGTTCTTGGTACTTAGCATGAAGATTTTTTATGTCTTCTACTAAGGACTGTGAACGTGTCATTTCCGCGTCCAACAGGTCATCGCTTTTGTCTAGCAGTTTTTGAGTATGTTCCATAGCCCTTTGTTGTTCAGTAGCAATTTTAGCAAGTGTTTTGTAGCTGGGTTTAGATTCACAATCAGAGTCATCTTCACTTGATGTTTGAAAGTAAGCATCACGTGATTTTACCTTGGCACCGCATGCCATGAAGCAGTAGGTGGGAGCAGGATTGTCCATGTCATCAGCTTCAGCGTTGGTGTGGAAGTCATTGCCTTCAGTGTTGAAGATGGACTTGGCAACATAGGCTGTGGCTAGAGCCAGACTCGCAATGCCAGGGTCGGACTCCTCTCCAGATTCCACCTCCGCCTCCTCAAAAGCAGACTCCTCCTCTGAATCCATTTCCTTGCCAACAAAGGCACGAGCCTTGCCTGATGAGCTCTTCTTGTGTGATGAAGACTTGCAAGAAGACTTTGAGGATTTCTTCTTCTTCTTGTCATCAGAATCATATTCCTTGCTCTTCTTCTTCTTCTTCTTCTTCTCATTGTCCCACTGTGGACACTCAGATATGTAGTGACCAGGTTTCTTGCACTTGTGGCAGGTTCTCTTCTTGTGGTCATGGGTGGAAGCTTCATCAATCTTGGAGCTGGATCGTGAAGACTTTCTGAAGCCCTTCTTCTTGGTGAACCTCTGAAACTTCTTCACAAGCATGGCAAGTTCCTTTCCAATGTCTTCAGGATCATCAGAACACAGTCAGATTCTTCTTCAGATGAGGAAATCACTTTTGCCTTCAAGGCACAAGTTCGGCCATAATTGGGACCATAGATATCTCTTTTCTCAGAAAGCTGGAACTCATGTGTGTTGAGCCTCTCAAGTATATCAGACGGATCAAGTGTCTTGAAGTCAAGACGTTCTTGAATCATGAGGGCAAGGGTGTCAAAGGAGCTGTCAAGTGATCTCAGCAGTGTCTTGACGATTTCATGCTTGGTGATCTCAGTGGCGCCAAGAGCTTGAAGCTCATTTGTGATGTCAGTCAGACGATCAAACGTGAGCTGGAAATTTTCATTGTTGTTCCTCTTGAAGCGGTTGAAAAGGTTGTGAAGAACACTGATCCTTTGATCTCTCTGGGTTGAGACGCCTTCATTGACCTTGGATAGCCAGTCCCAGACTAGCTTCGACGTTTCCAGAGCACTCACACGGCCATACTGTCCTTTGGCCAGATGACCACAGATGATGTTCTTTGCAGTAGAGTCCAGTTGAATGAACTTCTTGACATCAGTGGGGGTGACACCTTCACCAGTTTTGGGAACGCCGTTCTTGACGACATACCAGAGGTCGACATCAATGGCTTCAAGATGCATGCGCATCTTATTCTTCCAGTAGGGATATTCAGTTCCATCGAACACCGTACAAGCAGCGGAGACTTTGATTATCCCTGCAGTCGACATAGCTGAAACTCCAGGTGGTTAAACCGAATCACACAGAACAAGGGAGTACCTTGCTCTGATACCAATTGAAAGTGCTAGTATCGACTAGAGGGGGGGTGAATAGGCGATTTTTGTGAAAGTCTTCAAAATTTGGAAGTTTAGAAGACAAACAACAGAAATAACCTAGTTGATATGCAGCGGAAGATAAACTACCTTAAGCGAGCCATAGTCAAGTATGCAATGATGTGAAAGTACAGGACTAATAGCAGCTAAGTAGTAAGGATCAGGATGGAAGATAGTATGAAGCCAATCAACAGTAGTAGTCAAACAATGAAGTCAAACAGATAGACATATGGGCAGTGACTTCACGAAGACAAACTTAAGTAAAGGATGGAAAGGGATAGAACCAGTTGCTTGTTGAAGACACAGGATTTGTTGGACCAGTTCCAGTTGCTGTGACAACTGTACGTATGGTTAGGGAGGCTGAGATTTAACTCAAAAGACCGTGTCTTCACCTTATTCCCCTTGAGCTAAGGACACCCAGTCCTCGCCCAATCACTCTGGTAAGTCTTCAAGGTAGACTTCCAAACCTTCACAGACTTCGTTCACCGGCAATCCACAATGACTCTTGGATGCTCAGAACGCGACGCCTAACCGGCTGGAGGATACACAGTCCTCAAGTGTAATAAGTCTTCAGTTCACACAGACAGAAAGACTTCAGTGATGCCTAACACTCTTTGGCTCTGGGTGTTTGGGCTTTGTCCTCGCAAGGATTTTTCTCTCTCTCAAATGCTTCGAGGTGGGTTACTCTCAAACGACAAAAGCCGTGTACAAACTCTGAGCAGCCACCAATTTATGGTGTAGGGGGTGGGCTATTTATAGCCACTAGGCAACCCGACCTGATTTGTCCAAAATGACCCTGGGTCACTAAGGAACTGACACGTGTTCCAACGGTCAAATTTCAAACACACGCGGCAACTTTACTTGGGCTACAAGAAAAAGCTGACTCATCCAGCTCTGGATAAGGTTTGCTCTCATTGTCTTCGCTCGAAGACATAGGATTTGAGTTGAGCATCACTTCAGTCACTCTGACTTAGTTCACTTGGACCCCACTTAACAGTATGGTGGTTCCTATGACTCAACAAAGAAGAAAAGGAAGCAACGAATCCACACAGTCTTCGCGCTCCATAGTCTTCACGCAATGTCTTCTCATGTCATAGTCTTCAATATGAATATCTTCTCATACCACCATTGTCTTCAATGCCTTCATACATTTTTAGGGGTCATCTCCGGTAGGTAAACCGAATCAATGAGGGACACTACCTGCGTTATCCTGCAATTCTCACAAACGCATTAGTCCCTCAACCAACTTTGTCGTCAATACTCCAAAACCAACTAGGGGTGGCACTAGATGCACTTACAGCCTACCGGAGTATTTTTTAGTCGTCGACCCTGTCCTGGCTCTGACCTCTACAAAATCAAGATTTTTGTTTCACAACTTGTCCCACGCCGCTAACCTTCGGGCACCAAGGTGGCCAAACAGGAATGGGCCCGGTGATGGCCTTTGTCTCCTCTATGTTGTGCCTGAGTTCGGAAGACACATTTTCTTCTCTTGCTTTGGCGCTTCCTATGGAGGTGTGTCCGTGAGGCTCTGGGGCATTAGTGATAAGCCTAAGACCTAGGTGACTTCCTAATGTTCTAGGCTTACTGTAATGGAAGGCGGAGACGCCTCCTTTGGCCGGTTTTTGTTGCGGTGGCATGAACCTTGTGTATGAATCGTAATACTATGATTATAGAAGGTACTTTTGTGACATGCTACTGCCTCTAAAAGCAGTGACGACCACTCTCTAGGCAGTAGGACATTAGCTTACTGGTTGGCCGTCAGCTTCCCCCTCCTTTTCTAATCCTTGGTGTCTGGTATCTTTGTTTTCAATTTGTTTGGGCTTTTTGTGATGTTGACCTATGTCTTAACAAACTATTAGCTTTTACGTGATTGTATTCTTTAACTTGTGTTTTTTTGCGAGGGCAAAGGAGTTTTATTCAATAATCATAGATTTATAATCCAGAGGTAGAAGTTTCTCGATACATGGTGGTCCTCTCTGTAGCCATACCATAGTGTTACACCCAGTGCATCTGTACATTGCCAGTCAATCTGCTACCCTATTTTGTTCCCATCTAATATTCTAAGGAATAAACTCCCTTTGTTCCAACAACGACTGAATATCCGCTACTAGGTGACCATACGCAGAGCGAGACAAGCCATCTCCATATAATATCGCTAACGCCTCAGAGGAGTCTGATGGACAATGATCGGCCATACTAAATGTTCGATGTCATGAGCCATCCTCTACATTAATGCGTGAATCTCCGCTTTGAGAGCATCATTGCAATCGAAGAGAAGCCGATATGCAACAAAGATCATGCTTCCATCATGCCTCGTAAGCACCATACCAGATGCAGCAGTATGTCCTCCTCGAGGAATGAACCATCATTCGAAAGGGCAACGTGGTTGGTCGGCGATGATGGGCATAGTTTTGCTAGCTATGTATTTTTTAAAGCACCTGGATGTCGCCTAGAGGGGGGTGTTGAATAGGCACTTTAAAATTAGGGTTTTGGCTTTAACAAATGCGGAATAAAGCTAAGGTTTTGTTTGTCAAGCATAAAACCTAAATAAGCTAGGATCAACTAAATGCACCAACAACTTATTCTAAAGAAGATAAACAACTATGTGATAGCAAGATATATAACTTGAAGCACGATGGCTATCATGAAGTAAGTGCATAAGTAAAGGGCTCAGGTAAGAGATAACCGAGGCATGCGGATATGACGATGTATCCCAAAGTTCACACCCTTGTGGATGCTGTTCTCCGTTGGAGCGTTGTGGAGGCACAATGCTCCCCAAACGCCACAATGGCTCACTGTATTCTTCTTACACCCTCTCACAATGCAAGGTGACATGACTCCACTAAGGGAGCTTGAGGGCAGTCACCGAACCCCTACAAATGGAGACCCTTAAGGGCGTCACCAAACCCGTACAAATTGCTCGGGGCAATCTCCACAACTTAATTGGAGGCTCCCAAAGCTTTACATCACAATGATTGAACTTCACAACAACACCAGCCGTCTAGGGCACCCAAGCATTCAAGAGGAACAAGCTCTAGGGTACCAAGCACCCACGAGTAATAAGATTCTCGACTTTCACTTCACGAATGATAATCCTCAAGTGCAAGGAATCATCGTAGCAATTTCCAAAGATGGAAGTGATAAGCATAGAGTGTCGAACCCACAAGGAGCTAAAGGTAAGATCAATATTCTCTCAAGTCCTATCTGCTACTGATACGACTCTACGTACGCCGAACATTTGCTTCCAACTAGAAACGAGAAATAAAACTACATTGTGGGTATGAAGAGGATAACTTTGCATGATATCGGAGAACTAAAATATAAAAGTAGGTGTTGTTATCATTGAAGGAAATATGCCCTAGAGGCAATAATAAAGTTGTTATTTATATTTCCTTATATCATGATAAATGTTTATTATTCATGCTAGAATTGTATTAACCAAAAGCTTAGTACATGTGTGAATACATAGACAAAATAGAATGTCCCTATTATGCCTCTACTTGACTAGCTCGTTAATCAAAGATGGTTAAGTTTCCTAAACCATAGACATGTGTTGTCATTTGATGAATGAGATCACATCATTAGGAGAATGATGTGATGGACAAGACCCATTTGTTAGCTTAGCATGTTGATCGTTCAATTTTATTATTATTGCTTTCTTCATGACTTATACATATTCCTTTGACTATGAGATTATGCAACTCCCGAATACCGGAGGAACACCTTGTGTGCTATCAAACGTCACAAAGTAACTGGGTGATTATAAAGATGCTCTACAGGTGTCTCCAAAGGTGTTTGTTGGGTTGGCATAGATCAAGATTAGGATTTGTCACTTCGTGTATCAGAGAGGTATCTCTGTGCCCTCTCGGTAATGCACATCACTATGAGCCTTGCAAGCAATGGGACTAATGAGTTAGCCACAGAATGATGCACTATGGAACGAGTAAACAGACTTGCCGGTAACGAGATTGAACTAGGTACGATGATACCGACGATCAAATCTCGGGCAAAACATACCGATGACAAAGAAAACAACGTATGTTGTTATGCGGTTTGACCGATAAAGATCTTCGTAGAATATGTAGGAGCCAATATGAGCATCCAGGTTCCGCTATTGCTTATTGACTGGAGATGTGTTTTGGTCATATCTACATAGTTCTCGAACCCATAGGGTCCGCACGCTTAACGTTCGATGACGATTTGTATTATGAGTTATGTGATTTGATGACCGAAGTTTGTTCGGAGTCCCAGATGAGATCACAGACATGAGGAGGAGTCTCGAAATGGTCGAGACATAAAGATTGATATATTGGACGATGTTATTCGGACACCGGATGAGTTCCGAGAGGTATCGGATAATTATCAAAGTGCCGGAGTGTTATCGGAACCCCCCGGGGAACTAATGGGCCTCGATGGGCCTTAGTGGGAAGAGAGGAAGGGCCAGGAGGGGATGGCTGCGTGCCCCTGGGTCCGAATTGTACTAGGGTAAGGGGGCAGCACCCCCCTTTCCTTCCCTTCCCCCCTCTAACTTCCTTCTTCCCCCTCTTCCTTAGGTGGAAACCTACTAGGACTTGGAGTCCTAGTAGGATTCCCTCTCTTGGTGCGCCCTAGGAGGGCCGGCCGGCCTCCCCCTCCTTTATATACGGGGCAGGGGGGCACCCTAGAACACACAAGTTTCTCTTAACCATGTGCGGTGCCCCCCTCCACAGTTACACACCTCGGTCATATCATCGTAGTGCTTAGGCGAAGCCCTGCAACGGCAACTTCATCATCATCTCGCCATGCTGTCATGCTGACGAAACTCTCCCTCGGCCTCAACTGGATCAAGAGTTCGAGGGACGTCATCGAGCTGAACGTGTGCTGATCGCGGAGGTGCCGTACGTTCAGTACTTGGATCGGTTGGATCACGAAGACGTTCAACTACATCAACCGCGTTACTAAACGCTTCTGCTTTCGGTCTACGAGGGTACGTGGACACACTCTCTGTAGCGACCCGACCTCAGACGGTCAAGTCTCTGTGCTTAAGTGTCATCCCTGGATCGGTATGCTGACACACACAGTACTCGAGGATTTATAACAGAGGTAAATCACATGTATAAAGTAACATAAATACTATTACCTCAATCCATATAGCGGAAGAAACAACAAAGTCGTGGATTCCCATCAACACCAACGGCAAAGTTGAGTGTAGAAATTGTAACCCTAACGTATCACTTACTCGTCGTAAGATTCCTGCAACATGAGACGTTGCAGCCACAAAGGATCAGTACATTGAATGTACTAGCAATTTCACACTGTAGAGAAATGCTGAATAATGGCTATCACTACATGCATATATGGCTGGTGGAGGCTCTAGGTTTAGTTTTGCATAAAGCTAATTTTTCCCTACAACAAAGGAATATATTTTATTTAACTACCAAGTTGGTTGAAAACATTGAGAAGGTTCCTCCAACTCAATCCCAAAATAATAATTATCAACCCAACAAATTAATTAAGTAAAGTGATGAGATCAACATGATAATTCAAGAACCAGATACTCAAGATGTCCATAACCGGGGACACGGCTAATCATGATTAGTTTGTACACTCTGCAGAGGTTTGCGCACTTTTCCCCACAAGACTCGATCTCCTCCGATGGATTTCTCGCACTACATGGTGTTTGAGAAACGGATGGTCAGGGCACAGTCTTTCCAAAGCATTAACTCTTTACTCTGGGTAGACAGTTACACCTACTTTCCCCTACATCTGCTAGGCTACCACTGAAAGAGGTCATGCAACATACTCAACTATGCTAGAGCCCATAATAGCTTGTGGCTGCACACAGAAGTTTCTAGCATGAATAATCTTATGATCCCTTTGAGCCTGGGTGGCGAACCATAGGATGATCACACGGTAACCCTGGGATCTCCTAGGACAACACCGGTATATCCCCAGGTGCCCGAAACCAATCCACCCAGATGTGTATTTAAGTAACCACCTTAAGTTAACCATTAATTAACAATCTCACATCTATCATGGATCACTCAAACCAATCCACGTCTACGAGCATAGCGTAGCAGTAAGCATAACGTAATAGTAACTCCCCAGGGTTTGAATGCAAGACAATAGGTTCCTACCTCATCAACTACTTCCCAATACCCATATGTTATCAATCATACTCATGCAATGTTTGAGGGTTGAAACTAATGCATAAAAACTAGGTAGTAAAGGGATATGATCAAAGTGTGAACTTGCCTCGTAATGTTGATGAAGATTATTCACACTCATAACTCCTGATAGTTCTACTCGTCACACTCCGGTCAATCTATCGTGAGCAAGCAATTGCATACATAAGCACTCATGCAAAGAATAAAAGAAAAGATCTCGGAAACCTTCGAAAACAGGCAAATAACTCTTGTAACAGAAAAGAATTTCTAACAGTACCAAAATTGGGTGAACTTGGTCTTATCAGAAAGTTTAGGTCAAGTGCTTCGATTTGCAAAAAGAATCATCTCAAACGGAGTTATAAAACTCGAGTTATGACCAAACGAAGTTCAAATACAAATCTGTTTGAATTCAAATTTTAAAACTTTCAAAAATATGTTTAAGTTGGTTATCTGGATAGGGGGGATCACAACGAAAAAGTGGGCATTGGTTTCGTTGGATTTGGACAAGCGAGTAAAAAGTTGCGAGGGTTTAAAGATCAGGGGCTAATCTGTAAGAAAAGTAATGATGGATGGGTCCCTGGCCGAAAATAGAAATAAAAGAAAAATCTAACTAACGAACCTTCACTACTGAGCCCTAATCTACGAATACGTTCGCTCCAGAGGCTTAGACAGCGAACGATCTCTAAACAACCTAACTAAATTAGAAAACCGGGTTTAAACAAAAAAAAACTGAGAGCTCAAAATAAACCGGATTGGTTTACCGGTCCATGGCGGGTCAACGGCGGCGGCGGTTTTCCAACGGTAGCGGCGTGCACCGGCGACGAGGGCGGCTGCGGCAGCGGGCGTGGCGCGGTGCAACGGTGGATGCGGTGCGGGACTGCACCAGCAGCGAGGCGAGCAGGCGGCGGCGCGGCTCGAGCGGGACGGCGGCGCAGGCGGGGACGACGGGAAGTGCGGTGGCGGCGTAGCGAATCCGATCGGGGCGGCTTCGGGCGGCTTCCCGTCGGCAGCGATGAGCGGCGCACGGGCGGCGGTGAACGGCGGCAGCACGACGGCGAAGTGCGGCAACGGCAACGACAAAGTGCGGCGAGGCGACGAGAGGCGAGCAGCGGCGGCGGTTGCGCAGGCGACGACAACTGCGAGGAGGAGAGGAACGGGGCCGAGGCGACGCCTTTTAAGAGGAGGGGCGAGGGGTGGCGTGGGGGAAGAGGCAGGAGCAAAGGCGGCGGGGCGCGACGTCCGTGAAGGACACGGAGCCGGCGGCGCTGTCGTGGCGGCGGAGGACTCCGAGCGGAGTCGGGGGCGAGCGGGGCGCGCGGGTGCGCTGGCTGGGCTGTGGCCTGGCCCGGTTGGGTGGGCCGGCCCACTTCGTGGAGGAAGTTTAAAAAAACACAGTCAAAGAAAAATAATAAAAACAAATGAAATAAAAAATATTATATAGGCATATAATATATTAAATTTTTTAGAAAAAGATTTTCTACAGCTTGAACATTTTTCTAACGTCAATTAAAATCCACACAAATTTAAATAAACCAAAGAGTGCTAGTGTTACAATAAAACCTCATAAAAATCATTTTAAAAATACCAAAATGATTTCAAATCTATTTCTCTCCAATTTTCTATTGTAGGGAATCATTTTACCCTATTTTCCATATATATGTTTTTGGAGAAAAATAATTTGAATAAAACCCCAAATAACTCCAAATTTAATCATTTTAAACTTCCAACTCATATTTCATATGTTTTGAAGAAGTCATGTTATCTTCTCTCATGAAAATCATCGAGTTGCTTAAAGTTTCTGAATTTGAAATATTTTCAAATGAAATTCAAATATTTTCAACAACCCTTTTCATTTAAATAAATGGAAGAAGTCATGTCATCTTCTTTCTAGGGTTTTGTATTTGAAAAGAATTTGAATTCATAGAGATCATAAAATCAAGATGAAAGTTTGGGAAAGTCCTTTTATTCCCTCTCATTTAACTTTCAAAAGTTTCAAATTTCACTCAATTTCACTCATCACAATCAAGCAAACAATCAAAACTATCTATTTAATATAACATTCCAAAATTTAGAATTTTGGGATGTTACAAACCTACCACCCTTAAAATGAATCTCGTCCTCGAGATTCGGAGAGGCTAGAAAGAAATAGGTTAGGTTCGGGGGTCTTCTCAAAATCCATCGATCATCTTTGGGTTTCTCGGGTGCTACCACCCTTAAAAGCATTGTTACGGTTCCATCAAAACTCATATACTCCATCCTTATTGTTGACAGTGTCGATCTTCTTAGATCTTCAGGATAATTCCTTCTCTGGGCTTTTCAGTAGTGGCATAACCTTTTCCTCAATTCTTGTGTCCTTTTCATCTTGGTACGGTCTTCCTGTGACTGGGTCTTCTTATCTGACGGGTCTAGCGCCAGTACTAAACAACTAATCGATATCTCATGGTGGTCAACAATTTATGGTTTCTCCTGCAGGAAATGGGTCTGGGCTGAACCTCACCGTATATCCCGCGATTGGCATCAGCTGCCTTGTACAAGGGAAAAATGTCATACCATTCTAAGGCTTAAACAAAGTTTTGATCGTCGTCGCTCTACTATGGGTAAGTCACTCAGATTTACCATCCCATATAGCAAGGCGAATAATAAGAGTAAGTCGGTATGGTGATCAATCCATCCCACACCCAAATCATTACCTTGTATATGGTTTAGCGAATCTCGCATTCTAACACTCGGTCATCCTCACAAGCATTGCAGAATTTCTCTTGTCCATGAACTGGGTTCGGATAAATCCATTGATCCTGCAAGCCAAACAAACATCTATTATTCCTTCACAACTCTCAGGTTTTGCGTTACTCCTATAAGATCGTCTGTCGATAAAGGCATATCTTCTTCCAGGGTTTCTCCTTCAGCAAGAGTGTGCTTGCTTCTTGGTAGGTCCTGGGGCCTGTGGGTTATGGCCCATCTCATCACTTGTAAACCTTGAACTCATCATCGGGGCAACTGCTCGTTATTCACACATCCAGCTTCCTAGCATACTTAAAATCCTTCCAATTGTACTGTCTTCCTTCCTTCTATTGGTACCAAACTAAGACTTGATTACTCAGACACATCATGGAGTTGCAATTGCTCCATATTTCCAACATCATACCACCTTTATATCCAATAGTACTTCATCCCTTCATATCCTTGGGGTATCCTACATATCGAGATAAAACTCGTACTTATTTTATCCGTGGTCCACTCCGTGGAGTATCATTATCCTTTCCAGGGGTCAAGGGTCCTCACATGGTACTACCAACCTTAAAATGCTCCAATTCTTCCATAGACCATATTTCTCATATCCTCGAAATGGTCAAAATCTTTCTTCATAGAGTAACTACTCATAACATCCATATCAGTACCAATAATGCTAACTTTATTGATTCTCAAATTATTACAATCTCCGGCTTTTCCATTACATGCCTCAACTCAACACCTCAATAAAAATGTTCTCACTACTTCTACTACACTTCTTTTTTGACACAACTATTTAGCACAAGCTTCCTTCTCTTTGAGACAATCTCTCGCAAAGTGCCCTGCTTCATTACAACAAAAACATATTACTTCTGACGAGTCTCGAGGTTTCCTCATGATTACATAGCCTCCTTGGGTCCTCGACTTCCTTTTTGGGCAACTGCTAAAGTAGTGCCCTGATTCCTTGCACCCGAAACAGGTGATATGACTCAGGTCCTTCCTGGAATCCAATCTATTTCTCTTCCTGGACTTTTCCGTTCCAATCAGGGCTTCTATTTCCTGTGGGTCATACTCTACTTCCTTTGTCGGGAATTCTACTAGATCCCCATTCAGTCAATTTTGGGAGATGTGTCCTTCTTCTCCACATGAATAGCATGACTTGGTGCAGTGTTTAATTGGGTCTTCTTCGGGTGTGTCCTCCACCTATTCCTTCATCACAGGTTCCTCTAAAATTTCCATGAGGGCTCCTTCCATTGCTTTTTTTCTTTTGTCGGATGGTTCTTTGTACCATGGGGTAAATGTGACACTGAGCAGGGTAGTGGGTAGTCCCTTCACACAAGAAACAAGTGATCTACCTAGTTGGGCATTCTTCAGCTGGGTGACTTGTGACAACAAAGTAGAACTTGCAACAACAAAGTAGAAGATGTCTAACTTGTTTTTGCAGGGCATGTTGTGATGTGATATGGTCAAGACGTGATGAGATATAAATTGTTGTATGAGATGATCATGTTTTGTGATAGTTATCGACAACTAGCAGGAGCCATATGGTTGTCGCTTTATTGTATGAAATGCAATCACCATGTAATTGCTTTACTTTATCACTAAGCAGTAGCGATAGTCATAGAAGCAATAGTTAGCGAGACAACAACGATGCTACGATGGAGATCAAGGTGTCAAGCCGGTGACGATGGTGATCATGACGGTGCTTTGGAGATGGAGATCAAAGTCACATGATGATGAAGGCCATATCATATCACTTATTTTGGTTGCATGTGATGTTTATCCTTTATGCATCTTATTTTTCTTAGTACGGCGGTAGCATTATAAGATGACCCCTCACTAAATTTCAAGGTACAAGTGTTCTCCCTGAGTATGCACCGTTGCCATAGTTCATCGTGCCGAGACACCACGTGATGATCGGGTGTGATAAGGTCTACGTTCACATACAACGGGTGCAAGCCAGTTTTGCACACGCAGAACACTTGGGTTAAACTTGACGAGCCTAGCATATGCAGATATGGCCTCAGAACACTGATACCGAAAGGTTGAACATGAATCATATATTAGATATGATCAACATAGTGATGTTCACCATTGTAAACTACTCCATCTCAAGTGATGATTGGACATGGTTTAGTTGATATGGATCACGTGATCATTTAGATGACTAGAGGGATGTCTATCTAAGTGTGAGTTCTTAAATAATATGATTAATTGAACTTTAATTTATCATGAACATAGTACCTGATAGTATTTTGCATATCTATGTTGTAGATCAATAGCTCGCGTTGTAGCTCCCCTATGTTTTTAATATGTTCCTAGAGAAAACTAAGTTGAAATATGATAGTAGCAATGATGTGACTGGATCCGTGATCTGAGGATTATCCTCATTGCTGCATAGAAGAATTATGTCCTTAATGCACCGCTAGGTGACAGACCTATTGCAGGAGCAGATGCCAACGTTATGAACGTTTGACAAGCTCAGTATGATGACTACTTGATAGTTTAGTGCACCATGCTTTACGGCTTAGAACCGGGAGTTCAAAAACATTTTTGAACGCCACAAAGCATATAAGATGTTCCAAGAGCTGAAATTGGTATTTCAGACTCATGCCCGTGTTAAGAGGTATGAGACCTCTGACAAGTATTTTGCCTACAAGATGGAGGAGAATAGCTCAGCTAGTGAGCATATGCCCAGAATGTCTGAGTATTACAATTGCTTGAATCAAGTGGGAGTTAATCTTCCAGATAAGATAGTGATTGACAGAATTCTCTAGTCACTATCACCAAGGTAATAGAACTTCACGATGAACTATAATATGCAAGGGATAACATAAACGATTCCCGAGCTCTTCTTGATGTTGAAAATCAGCGAAGGTAGAAATCAAGAAAAACATCAAGTGTTGATGGTTGACAAGACCACTAGTTTCAAGTAAAAGGGCAAGGGAAAGAAAGGGATCTTCAAGAAGAATGGCAAGCAAGTTGCCACTCCCATGAAGAAACCCAAAGCTAGACCCAAGCCTGAAACAGAGTGCTTCTACTGCAATGGAAATAATCACTGGAAGCGGAGCTGCCCCAAATACTTCGCGGATAAGAAGGATGGCAAAGTGAACAAAAGATTTTATGATATACATGTTATTGATGGTTACTTTACTAGTGTTCATAGTAGCCCCTGGGTATTTGATACTGGTTCAGTTACTATGATTAGTAACTTGAAACAGGAGTTACAAAAAGAACAAAGACTAGTTGAGGGCGAGGTGACGATGTGGGTTGGAAGTTATTCCAAGGTTGATAAGATCACCATCACACACTCCCTTTACCTTCGGGATTAGTGTTGAACCTAAAATAAATGTTATTTTGTGTTTTCGTTGAGCATACTATGATTGGATCATGTTTATTGCAATACAGTTATTCATTTAAGTCAAAGAATAATTGTTATTCTGTTTAGATGAATAAAACCTTCTATGGTCATACACCCAAGGTGAATGGTTTATTGAATCTCGATCCTAGTGATACACATATTCATAATATTGATGCAAAAAGATGCAAAGTTGATAATGATAGTGCAACATACTAGCGGCACTGCCGTTTAGGTCATATTGGTGTAAAGCGCATGAAGAAACTCCATGCGGATGTACTTTTGGAATCACTTGATTATGAATCATTTGATGCTTGCGGACCATGCCTCATGGGCAAGGTGACTAAGACTCCGTTCTCCGAAACAATGGAGTGAGCCACTGACTTATTGGAAATAATACATACCAATGTATGCGGTCCGATGAGTGTTGAGGCTCGCGGCGGGTATCATTATTTTCTGACCTTCACAGATGATTTGACAAGATATGGGTATATCTACTTAATGAAACATAAGTCTGAAACATTTGAAAAGTTCAAAGAATTTCAGTGTGAAGTGGAAAATCATTGTAACAAGAAAATAAAGTTTCTACAATCTGATCGCGGAGGCTAATATTTGAGTTACGAGTTTGGTCTTCATTTGAAACAATGTGGAATAGTTTCACAACTCACGCCACCTCGAACACCACATCATAATGGTGTGTCCGAATGTCGTAAGCGTACTTTATTAGATATGGTGCGATCTATGATGTCTCTTACCGATTTACCACTATCATTTTGGGGTTATGCATTAGAGACAGCTGCATTCACATTAAATAGGGCACCATCTAAATCCGTTGAGACGACACCATATGAACTATGGTTTAGCAAGAAACCAAAGCTGTCGTTTCTTATTGTTTGGGGCTGCGATGCTTATGTGAAAAAGCTTCAACCTGATGAGCTCAAACCCAAATTGGAGAAATGTGTCTTCATAGGATACCCAAAAGAGACTGTTGGGTACACCTTCTATCACAGATCCGAAGGCAAGATATTTGTTGCTTATTCTTTCTAGAGTTTCTCTCGAAAGAAGTGAGTGGGAGGAAAGTAGAACATGATGAGGTAATTGTACCTTCTCCGTTATTGGAAAGTACTTCATCACAGAAATCAGTTCTAGTGATTCCTACACCAATCAGTGAGGAAGTTAATCGTTATGATCATGAAACTTCTGATCAAGTTACTACCAAACCTCGTAGGTCAACCAGAGTAAGATCCGCACCAGAGTGGTATGGTAATCCTATTCTGGAGGTCATTCTACTTGACCATGACGAACCTACGAACTATGAGGAAGTGATGATGAGCCCAGATTTCACGAAATGGCTTGAGGCCATGAAATTGAGATGGGATCCATGTATGAGAACTAAGTGTGGACTTTGGTTGACTTGCTCAATGATCGGCAAGCCATAGAGAATAAATGGATCTTCAAGAAGAAGACTTACGCTGACGGTAATGTTACTGTCTACAAAGCTCGAATTGTCACAAAAGGTTTTCGACAAGTTCAAGGTGTTGACTACGATGAGAGTTTCTCACTCGTATCTATGCTTAAAGTCTATCCAAATCATATTAGCAATTGCCGCATTTTATTAAATATGGCAGATGGATGTCAAAACTGCATTCCTTAATGGATTTCTTAAAGAAGAGTTGTATATGACACAACTAGAAGGTTTTGTCAATCCGAAAGGTGCTAACAAAATATGTAAGCTCCAGTGATCCATTTATGTACTAGTGCAAGCATCTCAGAGTTGGAATGTACACTTTGATAGTGTAATCAAAACATATGGTTTTATACAGACTTTTGGAGAAGCCTGTATTTACAAGAAAGTGAGTGGGAGCTCTGTAGCATTTCTAATATTATATGTGAATGACATATTGTTGATTGGAAATAATACAGAATTTCTGAATAGCATAAAAGGTTACTTGAATAAGAATTTTTTAATGAAAGACCTCGGTGAAGCTACTTACATATTGGGCATCAAGATCTATAAAGATAGATCAAGATGCTTGATAATACTTTCGATGAGTACATACCTTGATAAGATTTTGAAGGAGTTCAAAATGGATCAGTCAAAGAAGGAGTTCTTGCCTGAGTTGTAAGGTGTGAAGTTGAGTAAAGACTCAAAACCCAACCACGGCAGAAAACAGAAAAGAGAATGAAAAGTCATTCCCTATGCCTCAGTCATAGGTTCTATTAAGTATGCTATGTTGTGTACCAGACCTATTGTGTACCTCACCATGAGTTTGGCAAGAAGGTACAATAGTGATACATGAGTGGGGCCAGTTTCAAAAATATCCTTAGTGGAATAAGGACATGTTTCTCGGTTATGGAGGTGACAAAAAGTTCTTCATAAAGGGTTACATCGATGCAAGCTTTGACACTGATCCGGATGACTCTAGGTCTGAATCCGGATACATATTGAAAGTGGGAGCGATTAGCTAGAGTAGCTCCATGCATAGCATTGTAGACATAGAAAATTTGCAAAATACATATGGCTCTGAATGTAGCAGACCCGTTGACTAAACTTCTCTCACAAGCAAAACATGATCACTCTTTGGGAGTTAATCACATAGCGATGTGAACTAGATTATTGACTCTAGTTAACCCTTTGGGTATTAGTCACATGGAGATGTGAACTAATCACATAAAGATATGAACTATTGGTGTTAAATCACATGACGATGTGAACTAGATTATTGACTCTAGTGCCAATGGGAGACTTAAGGAATTATGCCCTAGAGGCAATAATAAAGTTTTTATTTATATTTCCTTCTATCATGATAAATGTTTATTATTCATGCTAGAACTGTATTAACCGGAAACTTAGTACATGTGTGAATACATAGACAAAACAGAATGTCCCTAGTATTCCTCTACTTGACTAGCTCATTAATCAAAGATGGTTAGTTTCCTAAACCATAAACATGTGTTGTCATTTGATGAACGAGATCACATCACTTGGAGAATGATGTGATGGACAAGACCCATCCGTTAGCTTAGCATGTTGATCGTTCAGTTTTATTGCTATTGCTTTCTTCATGACTTATACATATTCCTTTGACTATGAGATTATGCAACTCCCGAATACCGGAGGAACACCTTGTGTGCTATCAAACGTCACAACGTAACTGGGTGATTATAAAGATGCTCTACAGGTGTCCCCAAAGGTGTTTGTTGGGTTGGCAAATATCAAGATTAGGATTTGTCACTACGTGTATCAGATAGGTATCTCTGGGCCCTCTCGGTAATGCACATCACTATGAGCCTTGCAAGAAATGTGACTAATGAGTTAGCCACGGAATGATGCATTACGGAACGAGTAAAGAGACTTGCCAGTAACAAGATTGAACTAGGTATGTGATGTCTACTACACAACCTTCTTCTTGTAGACGTTGTTGGGCCTCCAAGTGCAGAGGTTTATAGGACAGTAGCAAATTTCCGTCAAGTGGATGACCTAAGGTTTATCAATCTGTGGGAGGCATAGGATGAAGATGGTCTCTCTCAAACAACCCTGCAACCAAATAACAAAGAGTCTCTTGTGTCCCCAACACACCCAATACAATGGTAAATTGTATAGGTGCACTAGTTCGGCGAAGAGATGGTGATACAAGTGCAATATGGATGGTAGATATAGGTTTTTGTAATCTGAAAATATAAAAACAGCAAGGTAACTAATGATAAAAGTGAGGGTAAATGGTATTGCAATGCTAGGAAACAAAGCCTAGGGTTCATACTTTCACTAGTGCAAGTTCTCTGAACACTAATTACATAATTGGATCATATAACTATCCCTCAACATGCAACAAAGAGTCACTCCAAAGTCACTAATAGCGGAGAAGAAATGAAGAGATTATTGTAGGGTACGAAACCACCTCAAAGTTATTCTTTCTGATCGATCTATCATAGAGTTCATACTAGAATAACACCTTAAGACACAAATCAACCAAAACCCTAATGTCACCTAGATACTCCAATGTTGCCTCAAGTATCCACATGTATGATTATATGATATGCATCACACAATCTCAGATTCATCTATTCAACCAACACATAGAACTTCAAAGAGTGCCCCAAAGTTTCTACCGGAGAGTCAAGACGAAAACATGTGCCAAGCCCTATGCATAAGTTCACGAGGTCACGGAACCCGCAAGTTGATCACCAAAATATACATCAAGTAGATCACGTGATATCCCATTGTCACCACAGATAAGCACATGCAAGACATACATCAAGTGTTCTCAAATCCTTAAAGACTCAATCCGATAAGATAACTTCAAAGGGAAAAATCAATCCATTACAAGAGAGTAGAGGGGGAGAAACATCATAAGATCCAACTATAATAGCAAAGCTCGCGATACATGAAGATCATACCACCTCAAGAACACGAGAGAGAGAGAGATCAAACACATAGCTACTGGTACATACCCTCATCCCCGAGGGTGAACTACTCCCTCCTTGTCATGGAGAGCACCGGGATGATGAAGATGGCCACCGGTGAGGGATTCCCCCCCTCCGGCAGGGTGCCGGAATGGGTCTAGATTGGTTTTCGGTGGCTACAGATGCTTGCGGCGGCGGAACTCCTGATGTCGGTTATGTTCTGGGGGTTTCTGTATATATAAGAGGTTTTGGCGTCGGGCATAAGTCAGGGAGTCTCCGAGGCGACCACGAGGTAGGAGGGTGCGCCAAGGGGGGGGGGGGGGGGGTAGGGCGTGCCCCCCACCCTTGTGGGTGCCTCGGGACTCTTCTGGTCTATCTCCGACGCTCCGTGGGCTTCTTCTGGTCCAAAAATAATCTCTGTCAAATTTCAGGTCAATTGGACTCCGTTTGGTTTTCCTTTTCTGCAATACTCAAAAACAAGGAAAAAAACATAAACTGGCACTGGGCTCTAGGTTAACAGGTTAGTCCCAAAAATCATATAAAATAGCATATAAATGCATATAAAACATCCTAGATGGATAATATAATAGCATGGAACAAAAGAAAATTATAGATACGTTGGAGATGTATCAGTATGATGGTACCAACGATCGAATCTCGGGAAAGTAACATACCGATGACAAAGGGAGCAACATATGTTGTTATGCGGTTTGACCGATAAATATCTTCGTAGAATATGTAGGAGCCAATATGAGCATCCAGGTTCTGCTATTGGTTATTGACCGGAGATGTGTCTCGGTCATGTCTACATAGTTCGAACCCGTAGGGTCTGCACGCTTAACGCTCGATGACAATTTGTATTATGAGTTATGTGATTTGATGACCGAAGTTTTTTGGAGTCCCGGATGAGATCACATACATGACGAGGAGTTTCAAAATGGTTGAGACATAAAGATTGATATATTGGACGATGTTATTCAGACACCGGATGAGTTCTGAGAGGTACCGAATAATTATCAGAGTGCTGGAGGGTTATCGGAACCCCCCGAGGGAATTAATGGGCCTCGATGGGCCTTAGAGGGAAGAGCGGAAGGGCCGGGAGGGGCTGGCCGCACCCCCCCCTTGGGTCCGAATTGGAGTTGGGGAAGGGGGCGGCGCCCCCCTTTCCTTCCCTCCCCCTCTTCCTTCCATCTCCCCCCTCTTCCTTAGGTGGAAACCTACTAGGACTTGGAGTACTAGTAGGATTCCCCTCTCCTGGTGTGCCCTTGGAGGGTCGGCCGGCCTCCCCTCCCCTCCTTTATATACGGGGGTAGGGGCACCCTAGAACACATAAGTTTCTCTTAACCATGTGCGGTGCTCCCTTCCACAGTTACACACCTCAGTCATATCGTCGTAGTGCTTAGGCGAAGCCCTGCGCCGGTAACTTCATCATCACCATCGCTGATACGTCTCCAATGTATCTATAATTTTTTATTGTTACATGCTATTATATTATCTGTTTTGGATGTTCAATCGGCTTTGTTATACACTTTTATATTATTTTTGGGACTAACCTATTAACCGGAGGCCCAACCCAAATTGCTGTTTTTTTGCCTATTTCAGTGTTTCGAAGGAAAGGAATATCAAACGGAGTCCAAATGGAATGAAACCTTCGGGAATGTGATTTTCGGAACAAACGTGATCCAGAGGACTTGGAGTGGACGTCAAGAAATCAACGAGGAGGCCACGAGGCAAGGAGGCGCGCCTGCCCCCTGGGCACGCCCCCACCCTCGTGGGCCCCTTGTAGCTCTCCTGACCGACCTCTTTCGCCTATATATACTCATATACCCTAGAAACATCAGAATAGGAGCCGAAACCCTATTTCCACCGCCGCAACTCTCTGTACCCGTGAGATCCCATCTTGGGGCCTTTTCCGGCGCTTCGTCGGAGGGGGCATTGATCACAGAGGGCTTCTACATCAACACCATAGCCTCTCCGATGATTTGTGAGTAGTTTACCTCAGACCTTCGGGTCCATAGTTATTAGCTAGATGGCTTCTTCTCTCTCTTTGGATATCAATACAAAGTTCTCCTCGATTCTCTTGGAGATCTATTCGATGTAATCTTTTTTTTGTGGTGTGTTTGTCGAGATCTGATGAATTGTGGGTTTATGATCAAGATTATCTATGAACAATATTTGAATCTTCTCTGAATTCTTTTATGTATGATTTGTTATCTTTGCAAGTCTCTTCGAATTATCAGTTTGGTTTGGCCTACTAGATTGATCTTTCTTGCAATGGGAGAATTGCTTAGCTTTGGGTTCAATCTTGCGGTGCTCGATCCCAGTGACAGAAGGGGAAAGGACACATATTGTATTGTTTCCATCGAGGATAAAAAGATGGGGTTTATATCATATTGCTTGAATTTATCCCTCTACATCATGTCATCTTGCCTAATGTGTTACTCTGTTCTTATGAACTTAATACTCTAGATGCATGCTGGATAGAGGTCGATGTGTGGAGTAATAGTAGTAGATGCAGGCAGGAGTCGGTCTACTTGTCAGGGACGTGATGCCTATATACATGATCATGCCTAGATATTCTCATAGCTATGCTCAATTCTATCAATTGCTCGACAGTAATTTGTTCACCCACCGTAATACTTATGCTCTTGAGAGAAGCCACTAGTGAAACCTATGCCCCCGGGGTCTATTCCCTATCATATTAATCTACCGTTATTTCCATTACCGTTTATTTTGCTTTCTTTAATTTTAGTCATTATCATAAAAATACCAAAAATATTATCTTATCATCTCTATTAGATCTCACTTTTGCAAGTGGTCGTGAAGGGATTGACAACCCCTTTATCGTGTTGGTTGCAAGGTTCTTATTTGTTTGTGTAGGTACGAGGGACTTGCGTGTGGCCTCCTACTGGATTGATACCTTGGTTCTCAAAAACTGAGGGAAATACTTACGCTACTTTGCTGCATCACCCTTTCCTCTTCAAGGGAAAAACCAACGCATGCTCAAGAGGTAGCAAGAAGGATTTCTGGCGCCGTTGCCGGGGTGTCTATGCACAAGTCAAGACATACCAACTACCCATCACAAATTCTTATCCCTCGCATTACATTATTTGCCATTTTCCTCTCGTTTTCCTCTCTCCCACTTCAGCCTTGCCGTTTTATTCGCCCTCCTTTTCGTTCGCCTCTTTTTCACGTGCTTCTTGTTTGCTCGTGTGTTGGATTGCTTGCTTGTCACGATGGCTCAAGACAATAATAAATTGTGTGACTTTACCAATACCAACAACAATGATTTTCTTAGCACTCTGATTGCTCCTCTTACGGATGCTGAATCTTGTGAAGTTAATGCTGCTTTGTTGAATCTTGTCATGAAAGATCAATTCGCCGGCCTTCCTAGTGAAGATGCCACTACCCATCTAAATAGCTTTGTTGATTTGTGTGACATGCAAAAGAAGAAAGATGTGGACAATGATATTGTTAAATTGGAGCTATTTCTGTTTTCTCTTAGAGATCGTGCTAAAACTTGGTTTTCGTCTTTGCCTAAAAATAGTATTGATTCTTGGAATAAGTGCAAAGATGCTTTTTATCTCTAAGTATTTTCCTCCCGCTAAGATCATTTCTCTTAGAAATGATATTATGAATTTTAAGCAACTTGATCATGAACATGTTGCACAAGCTTGGGAGAGGATGAAATTAATGATACATAATTGCCCTACACATGGTTTGAATTTATGGATGATTATACAAAATTTTTATGCCAGATTTAATTTTGCTTCTAGAAATCTTTTAGATCCGGCCGCGGGAGGCACTCTTATGGAAATCACTTTAGGAGAAGCTACTAAACTCCTAGATAATATTATGGTTAATTATTCTCAATGGCACACTAAAAGATCTACTAGTAAAAAGGTTCATGTGATTGAAGAAATTAATGTTTTAAGTGGAAAGATGGATGAACTTATGAAATTGTTTGCTAATAATAGTATTTCTACTTATCCTAATGATATGCCTTTGTCTACTTTGATTGAGAATAATAATGAATCTATGGATGTGAATTTTGTTGGTAGGAATAATTTTGGTAACAACGCGTATAGAGGAAACTTTAATCCTAGGCCATTCCCTAGTAATTCCTCTAATAATTATGGTAATTCCTACAACAATTCTTATGGAAATTTTAATAAGTTGCCCTCTGATATAGAGACTAGTGTTAAAGAGTTTATGAATTCACAAAAGAATTTCAATGATTTGCTTGAAGAAAAATTGCTTAAGGTTGATGAATTGGCTAGGAACGTGGATAGAATTTCTCTTGATGTTGATTCTTGGAAGCTTAGATCTATTCCACCTAAGCATGATATCAATGAGTCTCTCAAAGCCATGAGAATTTCCATTGATGAGTGAAAAGAAAGAACCGCTAGGATGCGCGCTAAGAAAGATTGCTTTGTAAAGGCGTGTTCTTCTAGTTTTTATGAGAATAAAGATGAAGATCTAAAAGTTATTGATGTATCTCCTATTAAATCTTTGTTTTGCAATATGAATCTTGATAATGATGGGACTGGAGATGAGTCAACTTTAGTTAAAAGGCGTCCCGATAATTCAGAGTTTTTATATCTTGATGCAAAAATTGGTAAAAGTGGGATTGAAGAGGTTAAAACTTTAGATCCCAATGAACCCACTATTTTGGATTTCAAGGAATTTAACTATGATAGTTTCTCTTTAATAGATTGTATTTCCTTGTTGCAATTCGTGCTAAATTCTCCTCATGCTTATAGTCAAAATAAAGCCTTTACTAAACATATCGTTGATGCTTTGATGCAATCTTATGAAGAAAAACTTGAGTTGGAAGTTTCTATCCCTAGAAAACTTTATGATGAGTGGGAACCTGCAATTAAAATTAAAATTGAAGATCATGAATGCTATGCTTTGTGTGATTTGGGTGCTAGTGTTTCCACGATTCCAAAAACTTTGTGTGATTTGCTAGGTTTTCGTGGATTTGATGATTGCTCTTTAAACTTGCACCTTGCGGATTCCACTATCAAGAAACCCATGGGAAGAATTAATGATGTTCTTATTTTTGCAAATAGGAATTATGTTCCTGTAGATTTTATTGTTCTTGATATAGATTGCATTCCTTCATGTCCTATTATTCTTGGTAGACCTTTGCTTAGAACGATTGGTGCAATTATTGATATGAAGGAAGGGAATATTAGATTTCAATTTCCGTTAAGGAAAGGCATGGAACACTTCCCTAGGAAGAAGATTAAATTACCTTATGAATATATTATGAGAGCCACTTATGGATTGCCTACCAAAGATGGCAATACCTAGATCTATCCTTGCTTTTATGCCTAGCTAGGGGCGTTAAATGATAGCGCTTGTTGGGAGGCAACCCAATTTTATTTTTGTTTCTTTGATTTTTGCTCCTGTATAGGAATAAATTTTTGATCTAGCCTCTGGTTAGATTTGTTTTTATGTTTTAGTTAGTGTTTGTGCCAAGTGAAACCTATAGGATCTTCTTGGATGATAGTTATTTGATCTTGCTGAAAATTCCAGAAACTTTCTGTTCACGAAAACAATTGTTAAAAATCACCAGAACGTGATAAAATACTCATTCCAATTGCAGTATAACAATAAACAAATTATCTAGGATTTACTATTTGGTAGAATATTTGAGTTACAGAAGTTTGCGTTAGATACATATTACTACAGACTGTTCTGTTTTTGACAGATTCTGTTTTTCGTGTGTTGTTTGCTTATTTTGATGAATCTATGGCTAGTAAGCTTATGAACCATAGAGAAGTTGTAATACAGTGGGTTTAACACCAATATAAATAAAGAATGAGTTCAATACATTACCTTAAAGTGGTGGTTTGTTTTATTTCGCTAATGGAGCTCATGAGATTTTCTGTTGAGTTTTGTGTTGTGAAGTTTTCAAGTTTTGGGTAAAGATTTGATGGATTATGGAACAAGGAGTGGCAAGAGCCTAAGCTTGGGGATGCCCAAGGCACCCCAAGGTAAAATTCAAGGACAACCAAAAGCTTAAGCTTGGGGATGCCCCGGAAGGCATCCCCTCTTTCGTCTTCATCTATCGGTAACTTTACTTGGGGCTATATTTTTATTCACCACATGATATGTGTTTTGCTTGGAGTGCCTTGTATGATTTGAGTCTTTGCTTTTTACTTTACCATAATCATCCTTGCTGTACACACCTTTTGAGAGAGATACACATGATTCGGAATTTATTAGAATACTCTATGTACTTCACTTATATCTTTTGAGCTATATAGTTTTTGCGCTAGTGCTTCACATATCTTTTAGAGCACGGTGGTTGTTTTATTTTATAGAAATTATTGATCTTTCGTGCTTCACTTATATTATTTTGAGAGTCTTAAACAACATGGTAATTTGCTTTAAATGTGAAAATAGTCCTAATATGATAGGCATCCAAGATGAGTATAATAAAAACTTCCATATCGAGTTCATTGAATATCGTGAGAAGTTTGATACTTGATAAGTGTTTTGAGATATAAAGGTGGTAATATTAGAGTGTGCTAGTTGAGTAATTGTGAAATTGAGAAATACTTGTGTTAAGGTTGGCAAGTCCCGTAGCATGTACGTATGGTAAAAGTTGTGTGACAAATTTGACGCATAAGGTGTTCTTTTATTGCTTTCCTTATGAGTGGCGGTCGGGGATGAGTGATGGTCTTTTCCTACCAATCTATCCCTCTAGGGGCATGCGTAGTAGTACTTTGCTTCGAGGGCTAATAAGCTTCTACAATAAGTATATGAGTTCTTTATGACTAATGTGGGCCCATGGATTATACGCACTCTCACCCTTCCACAATTTTCTAGCCTCTACAGTACCGTGCATTGCCCTTTCTCACCTTGAGAGTTGGTGCAAACTTGGCCGGTGCATCCAAACCCCGTGATATGATATGCTCTATCACACATAAACCTCCTTAAAACTTCCTCAAAACAGCCACCATACCTACCTATCATGGCATTTTCATAGCCATTCCGAGATATATTGCCATGCAACTTTCCACCATTTCGTTTATTATGGCACGCTTCATCATTGTCATATTGCTTTGCATGATCATGTAGTTTACATTGTATTTGTGGCAAAGCCACCATTCATGTCACTCTTGATTCATTGCATATCCCGGTACACCGCCGGAGGCATTCACATAGAGTCATATTTTGTTCTAAGTGTTGAGTTGTAATTCTTGAGTTATAAGTAATTAAAAAGTGTGATGATCATCATTATTAGAGCATTGTCCATGTGAGGAAAGGATGATGGAGACTATGATTCCCCCACAAGTCGGGATGAGATTCCGGACTAAGAAAAAAAAAGAGGCCAAAGAAAGAAAAAGAGAAGGCCCAAAAAAATGAGAGAAAAAGAGAGAAGGGACAATGTTACTATCCTTTTTCCACACTTGTGCTTCAAAGTAGCACCGTGATCTTCATGATAGAGAGTCTCCTATGTTGTCACTTTAATATACTAGTGAGAATTTTTCGTTATAGAACTTATCTTGTATATTCCAATGATGAGCTTCCTCAAAATGTCCTAGGTCTTCGTGAGCAAGCAAGTTGGATGCACACCCACTTAGTTTCTTTTGTTGAGCTTTCATATATTTATAGCTCTAGTGCATCCGTTGCAAGACAATCCCTACTCCTCACATTGACATCAATTGATGGGCATCTCCATAGCCTATTGATTAGCCGCATCAATGTGAGACTTTCTACCTTTTTGTCTTCTCACATAACCCCCATCATTATACTTTATTCCACCCATAGTGCTATATCCATGGCTTGCACTCATATATTGCGTAAGGGTTGAAAGGCCGAAGCGCGTTAAAAAGTATGAACCAATTGCTCGACTTTTCATCGGGGTTATGCATGACGAGAACATTTTGTGTGACAAAATTGAAGCATGGCCTAACTATATGATTTTGTATGGATAAGCTTTCTTTGGCTATGTTATTTTAATAAGACATAATTGCTTGGTTAGCATGTTTGAAGTATTATTGTTTTTATGTCAACATTAAACTTTTATCTTGAATCTTTCAGATCTAAATATTGCCACAATAAAAATAATTACATTGAAAATTATGCTAAGTAGCATTCCACATCAAAAATTCTGTTTTTATCATTTACCTACTCGAGGACGAGCAGGAATTAAGCTTGGGGATGCTTGATACGTCTCCAACGTATCTATAATTTTTGATTGTTCCATGCTATTATATTATCTGTTTTGGATGTTCAATGGGCTTTATTATACACTTTTATATTATTTTTGGGACTAACCTATTAACCGGAGGACCAGCCCAAATTGCTATTTTTTTTTGCCTATTTCAGTGTTTCGAAGGAAAGGGATATCAAACGGAGTCTAAACGGAATGAAACCTTCGGGAATGTGATTTTCCGAAAAAAAAGTGATCCAGAGGACTTGGAGTGGACGTCAAGCAATCAACAAGGAGGCCACGAGGCAGGGAGGCGTGCCTGCCCCTAGGCGCGCCCCACCCTCGTGGGCCCCTCGTAGCTCTCCTGACCAACCTCTTTTGCCTATATATACTCATATACCCTAGAAACATCAGAACAGGAGCCGAAACCCCATTTCCACCGCCGCAACTCTCTGTACCCGTGAGATCCCATCTTGGGGCCTTTTCCGGCGCTCCGCCGGAGGGGGCATTGATCATGTATGGGCTTCTACATCAACACCATAGCCTCTCTGATGATGTGTGAGTAGTTTACCTTAGACCTTCGGTTCCATAGTTATTAGCTAGATGGCTTCTTCTCTCTCTTTGGATCTCAATACAAAGTTCTCCTTGATTCTCTTGGAGATCTATTCGATGTATTCTTCTTTTGCGGTGTGTTTGTCGAGATCCGATGAATTGTGGGTTTATGATCAAGATTATCTATGAACAATATTTGAATCTCCTCTGAATTCTTTTATGTATGATTTTTTATCTTTACAAGTCTCTTCGAATTATCAGTTTGGTTTGGCCTACTAGATTGATCTTTCTTGCAATGGGAAAAGTGCTTAGCTTTGGGTTCAATCTTGCGATGCTCGATTCCAGTGATAGAAGGGGAAATGACACGTATTGTATTGTTGCCATCGAGGATAAAAAGATGGGGTTTATATCATATTGCATGAGTTTATCCCTCTACATCATGTCATCTTGCCTAATGTGTTACTCTGTTCTTATGAACTTAATACTCTAGATGCATGCTGGATAGCGGTCGATGTGTGGAGTAATAGTAGTAGATGCAGGCAGGAGTCGGTCTACTCGTCATGGACGTGATGCCTATATACATGATCATGCCTAGATATTCTCATAACTATGCTCAATTCTATCAATTGCTCGACAGTAATTTGTTCACCCACCATAATACTTATGCTCTTGAGAGAAGCCACTAGTGAAACCTATGGCCCCCGGGTCTATTCTCTATCATATTAATCTACCGTTATTTCTATTACCGTTTATTTTGCTTTCTTTACTTTTAGTCTTTATCATAAAAATACCAAAAATATTATCTTATCATCTCTATCAGATCTCACTTTTGCAAGTGGCTGTGAAGGGATTGACAACCCCTTTATCGCGTTGGTTGCAAGGTTCTTATTTGTTTGTGTAGGTACGAGGACCTTGCGTGTGGCCTCCTACTGGATTAATACCTTGGTTCTCAAAAACTGCGGGAAATACTTACGCTACTTTGCTGCATCACCCTTTCCTCTTCAAGGGAAAAACCAACGCATGCTCAAGAGGTAGCAGTCACCACATCATCGTGTTAACGAAACTCTCCCTCGGCCTCAACTGGATCAAAAGTTCGAGGGACATCATCGAGCTGAATGTGTGCTAATCGTGGAGGTGCCGTACGTTCGGTACTTGGATCGGTTGGATGACGAAGATGTTCGACTACATCAACCACATTACTAAACGCTTCCGCTTTCGGTCTACGAAGGTACGTGGACACACTCTCCCGTCTCGTTGCAGTGCATCTCCTAGATATATCTTGCGTGATCGTATGTAAAATTTTGAAATACTGCGTTCCCCAATAGTGGCATCTGAGCCAGGTCTATGCGTAGATGTTATATGCATGAGTAGAACACAATGAGTTGTGGGCGATAATAGCAATACTGCTTACCAGCAACGTCTTACTTTGATTCGGCGGTATTGTTGGATGAAGCGGCCCGGACCGACATTACATGACCACGTTCACGAGACTGGTTCTACCAACGTGCTTCGCACACAGGTGGCTAGCGGGTGTCTATTTCTCCAACTATAGTTGAATCGAGTTTGACTACACCCAGTCCTTGTTGAAGGTGAAAACAACACACTTGATAAAAAATCGTTGTGGTTTTGATGCGTAGGTAAGAACGGTTCTTGCTAGAAGCCCGTAGCAGCCATGTAAAACTTGCAACAACAAAGTAGAAGATGTCTAACTTGTTTTTGCAGGGCATGTTGTGATGTGATATGGTCAAGACGTGATGAGATATAAATTTTTGTATGAGATGATCATGTTTTGTGACAGTTATCGGCAACTGGCAGGAGCCATATGGTTGTCGCTTTATTGTATGAAATGCAATCGCCATGTAATTGCTTTACTTTATCACTAAGCAGTAGCGATAGTCGCAGAAGCAATAGTTGGCGAGACGACAACGATGCTACGATGGAGATCAAGGTGTCAAGCAGGTGATGATGGTGATCATGACGGTGCTTTGGAGATGGAGATAAAAGGCACATGATGATGATGGCCATATCATATCACTTATGTTGATTGCATGTGATGTTTATCCTTTATGCATCTTATTTTGCTTAGTACGGCGGTAGCATTATAAGATGACCCCTCACTAAATTTCAAGGTACAAGTGTTCTCTCTGAGTATGCACCATTGCTATAGTTCGTCGTGCCGAGACACCATGTGATGATCGGGTGTGATAAGCTCTATGTTCACAACGGGTGCAAGCCAGTTTTGCACATGAAGAATACTCAGGTTAAACTTGACGAGCCTAGCATATGCAGATATGTCCTCAGAACACTGAGACTGAAAGGTCGAACGTGAATCATATATTAGATATGATCAACATAGTCATGTTTACCATTGAAAACTACTTCATCTCAAGTGATGATCGGACATGGTTTAGTTGATATGGACCACGTGATCATTTAGATGACTAGAGGGATGTCTATCTAAGTGGGAGTTCTTAAATAATATGATTAATTGAACTTTAATTTATCATGAACATAGTACCTGATAGTATTTTGCATATCTATGTTGTAGATTAATAGGTTGCGTTGTAGCTCCCCTATGTTTTTAATATGTTCCTAGAGAAAACTAAGTCGAAATATGATAGTAGCAATGATGCGGACTGGATCCGTGATCTGAGGATTATCCTCATTGCTGCACAGAAGAATTATGTCCTTAATGCACCGCTAGGTGACTAACCTATTACAGGAGCAGATGCCAACGTTATGAACGTTTGACAAGCTCAGTATGATGACTACTTGATAGTTTAGTGCACCATGCTTTATGGCTTAGAACCAGGAGTTCAAAAATGTTTTGAATGCCATGGAGCATATAAGATGTTCCAAGAGCTGAAGTTGGTATTTCAGACTCATGCCCGTGTTAAGTGGTATGAGACCTCTGACAAGTACTTTGCCTACAAGATGGAGGAGAATAGCTCAGCTAGTGAGCATATGCTCAGAATGTCTGAGTATTACAATTGCTTGAATCAAGTGGGAGTTAATCTTCCAGATAAGATAGTGATTGACAGAGTTCTCTAGTCACTATCACCAAGTTAATAGAACTTCGTGATGAACTATAATATGCAAGGGAAAACGGAAACGATTCCCGAGCTCTTCTCGATGCCGAAAATTGGCGAAGGTAGAAATCAAGAAAAGCATCAAGTGTTGATGGTTGACAAGACCACTAGTTTCAAGTAAAAGGGCAAGGGAAAGAAAGGGAAGTTCAAGAAGAATGGAAAGCAAGTTGACACTCCCATGAAGAAACCCAAAGCTAGACCCAAGCCTGAAACAGAGTGCTTCTACTACAAAGGAAATAATCACTGGAAGCGGAACTGCCCCAAATACTTGGCGGATAAGAAGGATGGCAAAGTGAACAAATGTATATATATGATATACATGTTATTGATGTGTACTTTACTAATGTTCATAGTAGCCCCTGGGTATTTGATACTGGTTTAGTTACTATGATTAGTAACTTGAAACATGAGTTATAAAATGAACAGAGACTAGTTGAGGGCGAGGTGGCGATGTGTGTTGGAAGTGATTCCAAGGTTGATAACATCACCATCGCACACTCTCTTTACCTTCGGGATTAGTGTTGGACCTAAAATAAATGTTATTTGATGTTTGCATTGAGCATAATATGGTTGGATCATGTTTATTGCAATACGGTTATTCATTTAAGTCAAAGAATAATTGTTATTTTGTTTAGATGAATAAAACCTTCTATGGTCATACAGCCAATGTGAATGGTTTATTGAATCTCGATCGTAGTGATACACATATTCATAATATTGATGCCAAAAGATGCAAAGTTGATAATGATAGTGCAACATACTAGTGGCACTGCCGTTTAGGTCATATTGGAGTGAAGCGCATGAAGAAACTCCATGCGGATGGACTTTTGGAATCACTTGATTATGAATCATTTGATGCTTGCGAACCATACCTCATGGGCAAGATGACTAAGACTCCATTCTCCGGAACAATGGAGTGAGCCACTGACTTATTGGAAATAATACATACCGATGTATGCGGTCCGATGAGTGTTGAGGCTTGCGGCGGGTATCATTATTTTCTGACCTTCACAAATGATTTGAGCATATATGGGTATATCTACTTAATGAAACATAAGTCTGAAACATTTGAAAAGTTCAAAAAATTTCAATGTGAAGTGGAAAATCATTGTAACAAGAAAATAAAGTTTCTACAATCTGATCGCGGAGGCGAATATTTGAGTTACGAGTTTGGTCTTCATTTGAAACAATGTGGATTAGTTTCACAACTCACGCCACCTGGAACACCACATCATAATGGTGTGTCCGAACATCGTAACCGTACTTTATTAGATATGGTGCGATCTATGATGTCTCTTACCGATTTACCACTATCATTTTGGGGTTATGCATTAGAGACAGCTGCATTCACATTAAATAGGGCACCATCTAAATCCGTTGAGACGACACCATATGAACTGTGGTTTAGCAAGAAACCTAAGCTATCATTTCTGAACATTTGGGGCTGCGATGCTTATGTGAAAAAGCTTCAACCTGATGAGCTCGAACCCAAATTGGAGAAATGTGTCTTCATAGGATACCCAAAAGAGACTGTTGGGTACACCTTCTATCACAGATCCGAAGGCAAGATATTCGTTGGTTAGAATGGATTCTTTCTAGAGTTTCTCTCGAAAGAAGTGAGTGGGAGGAAAGTAGAACATGATGAGGTAATTGTACCTTCTCCGTTATTGGAAAGTAATTCATCACAGAAATCAGTTCCAGTGATTCCTACACAAATCAGTGAGGAAGTTAATGGTTATGATCATGAAACTTCTGATCAAGTTACTACCAAACCTCGTAGGTCAACCAGAGTAAGATCCACACCAGAGTGGTACGGTAATCCAATTCTGAAGGTCATGCTACTTGACCATGACGAACCTACGAACTATGAGGAAGCGATGATGAGCCTAGATTTCACGAAATGGCTTGAGGCCATGAAATCTGAGATGGGATCCATGTATGAGAACAAAGTGTGGACTTTGGTTGACTTGCCCGATGATCGGCAAGCCATAGAGAATAAATGGATCCTCAAGAAGAAGACTGACGCTGACGATAATGTTACTGCCTACAAAGCTCGAATTGTCGCAAAAGGTTTTCGACAAGTTCAAGGTGTTGACTAAGAGTTTCTCACTCGTATCTATGCTTAAAGTCTATCCGAATCTTGTTAGCAATTGCCGCATTTTATGAAATTTGGCAAATGGATGTCAAAACTGCATTCCTTAATGGATTTCTTAAAGAAGAGTTGTATATGATGCAACCAGAAGGTTTTGTCATTCCGAAAGGTGCTAACAAAATGTGTAAGCTCTAGTGATCCATTTATGGACTGGTGCAAGCATCTCGAAGTTGGAATGTACGCTTTGATAATGTGATCAAAGTATATGGTTTTATATAGACTTTTGGAGAAGCCTGTATTTACAAGAAAGTGAGAGGGAGCTCTGTAGAATTTCTGATATTATATGTGGATGACATATTGTTGATTGGAAATAATATAGAATTTCTGAATAGCATAAAAGGATACTTGAATAAGAATTTTTTAACGAAAGACCTCAGTGAAGCTACTTACATATTGGGCATCAAGATCTATAAAGATAGATCAAGACACTCGATAAGACTTTCGATGAGTACATACCTTGATAAGATTTTGAAGGAGTTCAAAATGGATCAGTCAAAGAAGGAGTTCTTGCTTGAGTTGTAAGGTGTGAAGTTGAGTAAAGACTCAAAACCTGACCACGACAGAAAATAGAAAAGAGAATGAGAAGTCATTCCCTATGCCTTAGTCATAGGTTTTATTAAGTATGCTATGTTGTGCACCAGACCTATTGTGCACCTCACCATGAGTTTGGTAAGAGGGTACAATAGTGATCCATGAGTGGGGACAATGGTAAAAAATATCCTTAGTGAATAAGGACATGTTTCTCGGTTATGGAGGTGGCAAAAAGTTCTTCATAAAGGGTTACGTCGATGCAAGCTTTGACACTGATCCGGATGACTCTAAGTCTCAATCTAGATACATATTGAAAGTGAGAGCAATTAGCTAGAGTAGCTCCCTGCAGAGCATTGTAGACATAGAAAATTTGCAAAATACATACGGCTCTGAGTGTGGCAGACCCAGACTAAACTTCTCTCACAAGCAAAACGTGATCACTCTTTGGGTGTTAATCACATAGCGATGTGAACTAGATTATTGACTCTAGTAAATCCTTTGGGTATTAGTCACATGGAGATGTGAACTAATCACATAAAGATGTGAACTATTGGTGTTAAATCACATGACGATGTGAACTAGATTATTGACTCTAGTGCAAGTGGGAGACTGAAGGAAATATGCCCTAGAGGCAATAATAAGGTTGTTATTTATATTTCCTTATATCATGATAAATGTTTATTATTCATGCTAGAATTGTATTAACCGGAAACTTAGTACATGTGTGAATACATAGACAAAACAGAATGTCCCTAGTATGCCTCTACTTGACTAGCTCATTAATCAAAGATGGTTAAGTTTCCTAAACCATAGACATGTGTTGTCATTTGATGAATGAGATCACATCATTAGGAGAATGATGTGATGGACAAGACCCATCTGTTAGCTTAGCATGTTGATCGTTCAGTTTTATTGCTATTGCTTTCTGCATGACTTATACATATTCCTTTGACTATGAGATTATGCAACTCCCAAATACCGGAGGAACACCTTGTGTGCTATCAAATGTCACAACGTAACTGGGTGATTATAAAGATGCTCTACAGGTGTTTCCAAAGGTGTTTGTTGGGTTGGCATAGATCAAGATTATGATTTGTCACTCCATGTATCGGAGAGGTATCTCTGGTCCCTCTCGGTAATGCACATCACTATGAGCCTTGCAAGCAATGTAACTAATGAGTTAGCCACGGAATGATGCATTACGGAACGAGTAAAGAGACTTGCCGGTAACGAGATTGAACTAGGTACGATGATACCGACGATCGAATCTCGGGAAAATAACATACCGATGACAAAGGGAACAATATATGTTGTTATGTGGTTTGACCGATAAAGATCTTCGTAGAATATGTAGGAGTCAATATGAGCATCCAGGTTCCGCTATTGGTTATTGACCGGAGATGTGTCTCGGTCATGTCTACATTGTTCTCGAACCTGTAGGGTCCGCACGCTTAACGTTCGATGATGATTTGTATTATGAGTTATGTGATTTGATGACCGAAGTTTGTTCGGAGTCCCGGATGAGGTCACGGACATGACGAGGAGTCTTGAAATGGCCGAGACATAAAGATTGATATATTGGACGATGTTACTCGGACACCGGATGAGTTCCGAGAGGTACCGAATAATTATCAGAGTGCTGGAGGGTTATCGGAACCCCCTGGGGGAACTAATGGGCCTCGATGGGCCTTAGTGGGAAGAGAGGAAGTGCCAGGAGGGGCTGGCCACACGCCTCCCCCTTGGGTCCTAATTGGACTGGGGGAAGGGGGCGGCGCCCCCTTTCCTTCCCTCCCCCCTCTTCCTTCCTTCTTCCCCCCTCTTCCTTAAGTGGAAACCTACTAGGACTTGGAGTCCAAGTAGGATTCCCCTCTCCTGGCGCGCCCTAGGAGGGCCGGCCGGCCTCCCCTCCCCTCCTTTATACACGGGGGCAGGGGGGCACCCTAGATAGTTACACACCTCGGTCATATCATCGTAGTGCTCAGGCGAAGCCTTGCGTCGGTAACTTCATCATCACCGTCGCCATGCCGTCGTGCTGACGAAACTCTCCATCGGCCTCAACTGGATCAAGAGTTCGAGGGACGTCATCAAGATGAACGTGTGCTGATCGCGGAGGTGCCATATGTTCGGTACTTGGATCGGTTGGATCGCGAAGACGTTCGACTACATCAACCGCGTTACTAAACGCTTCCGCTTTCGGTCTACGAGGGTACGTGGACACACTCTCCCATCTCGTTGCTATGCATCTCCTAGATAGATCTTGCGTGATCGTATGTAAAATTTTGAAATATCGCGTTCCCCAACAATCATAAAGGTAGAATATATTACTATATATTATAAATAACGAGTGTTGAATAATGATGGATCGGTTTGCGGAATTATCCTAGGCAATTTTTAACAAGATCGGTAATCATTATTGCAATTTCATATGAGGGAGAGGCATAAGCTAACATACTTTCTCTTCTTGGATCATATGCACTTATAATTATAGATACGTTGGAGACGTATCAACGAATCACCATGAAGAACCCAAACCAATGCAACTAATGCAATGGCAAGAACATACGGAGTTCCCAAGTCCTTCTCTCCAAGTTCCATCACACCAACTAATGCTATCGAGGATATGAGAGGAAGAACAAAGGAGGAGAACACTAAAGAACTCCAAGATCTAAATCCAAAAGGTTCCCCTCACTTAGAGGAGAGATGGATTGGTGGAATTGTAGATCTAGATCTTCTCTCAATTTTCCCTCAAATAGATGCAAGAATCATGGGAGTAATAGAAAGAAAGCAAGCTTCAAGAGGTCAAAATGGTATGGGGAAATTGCTCAGATCCATTGTGTCCATTGGGAAAGAAGGCCCCATTAAAGAGGAACCCTCAAATCTAATCGTTGTGATGCAGAAAAACACTGGGGGCGATATAACTGCTTGGATGAGAGGTACAACCAGTCCAGGCAATAAAATGTGGCTGCTGCGGCCCAAGCGGTATAACCCTTGTGACGTACGGTTGTACCGGTTATTGAAACAACACAACCACCACTTAGCATCGCACCCAAAACCGAGAGGAATCACCCTCGAGCTGTAGTTGGGGCGGTACAAGTGCTGGTATAACCACCCCTATCTACAAGTGTGGCCATGGCGTACAAAGTGGTAGAACCGCTTGGTTGCCCAATTGTACTTGTTATTATGAAACAACCGGAACAACCGCAAGGCCGCTGCCTGAGCACCACTACCAAACCCAAGGGAATCACCCATCGGGTGGTAGTTGGATTGGTACTTGATCTGGTAGTACCGCTCAATGAGGGAGCGATATAATCGCCAATGTATGCGGTACAACTGCCTGGCCGTTCATAGTTGTGTTCACTCCGTAAAGGAGCGGTACAACCGACCCAGGTAAACAGGTAAGACCGAAACTACCACAACTTGTGCAAACGAACTTAGATTTTAACAAACTCGAACTTGATAGCAAGCTAAGGACAAGAGCTGTCAAATCATGATTGGAAATATTCATAATTAATAAGGGATATATATACCAAATATATAGAAGTGCAAAACCTACACAAGTGAAGAACCGACAAAAAACTCCAATATCGAAAACATAATAGAAGATGCATATGAAATCCGTATCCCATGAACTTGGGCTTGTCATGAAGATAACCACAAGCTCTAGAACTCACATAGAGGAAAGCCAGACAAGAACCAAGAAAGATGATGCCAAATATCCAAAGGTCTGAGCTCTCTATGAATGATACGATGAAGCTACTCACTTGAGAGAGCCCCTTGATAGTACGTCTGTCAATCCTATGATCCGATCCCCCAACTAATACCATGAGACCGGTAAGATAGAAGACAAATCAAGGTTATACCTTTGCTTTGGGCACAGTCCACTTGAGCTAGGCGATGACGATCTTGACCTCCTTTCTTGAATGAGTTGGCATGATGAAGACTAGTAAATTTCTCCCCCATACTCCACTATGGGAGAGCCTATGTTAGGCACATATTCACTTGTTCATTATCACCAGAATGGATGGCAAGCTTCAACCATGTGATATCTTCATGATATTCCACTTGAACTTCAACTCAACCTTGATGATGATCACCACTTGGTGTCATCCTCCATAGGTTATATGAGATCTTCCTTTTGATGCAAGCCCATGAAGACATACCTAACCTCACAGAGATCATCGGTTAGTACACGAACGTAATGAACAATGCTTACCATACCATGAGATCACTTGATTCCATTTGGTACATCTTCTACGCTTTGTGTGTTGGTCAACTTGAATTCACTCTTTGTACTTTCTCTCCATTAAGATGATGTCTTGAAGTTAAGACATGAATGTTTGCACAATGTTCCTTTTCAAGACATGCTTGCAATAGACTCAAGACCTCACAAGACCAATCTTTGGATAACTCTTTGAACCTTGGTCAACACATAATCTCCTTTTAACCTTGAAACCAACACATGGTCTTCGAACAGTGCCTATGGACAAAAACGCTTCAAGTACAAGTCAAAGCAACCATGAGTTCAAAGGGATTGTCATTAATTATCAAAACTAAACATGAGGAGACCATGCTCTTTCAATTTTGGCCTCCTGTCTAGTTACATACTCGAATAGTGGCATATTTCCCTTGATCATCTCATCTGTGCTATAAAATCGTGATTGTATAAGTGATTTCACGTAACTATCCTGGAAATCGACTGCTACTTGAATAGGGGGTATCTCCTTTCCATGTACCATATCCGTGCGAAGCTGCCAGATATGCTAAGGCCATGCTTCGATCCAAGGGACTATTTTTAGTCTGACTAAAACTAGTCTCTTTTAGAGGCTAAAGTTTCAATCACCCCTGACTAAAGAGAGGCTAGAACTAGTCTTGAGACTAAAAATTTTTAGTAAGGGGAACCCTACTAAAATGTGGATTAGTCCTCTCTCTCCTCATTTAACTCCTCTCCTTTAACACATGCGAGTTCGGGATTGGAGGGTTTGGAGGATAATAAATGCTCATTAACTCATTTTAGTCTATTTAGTATTTGTATCCAAGCATGGATGAGGCTAACAACTTTTAGTCCCACTACTTTTAGTCATGGGACTAAAACGTATCCAAGCACCCTCTAAATAAGCATGATAACCATGTCTCACACATTTTCTGGGCACCCCGCCAAGACATTCAATAACTAGTCCTTACAAGTGTCGAGCAAGAGAGACCTCTCATGGAGCGGCTAACCATAACGCCCGGAACCAAGCAAAAAGTCTTCTCAGTTACGTGGGGAAGTACGCACATCCATCAGCCAAAAGTAATCATTCAATCGTCGCATATTCCAAAACCCATGTTCATCGAGGAAATCCGCAACCTAGTTATAACAACAATTCTGCTTCAGCGTTATAGGTTGAAAAATCTAATGATATTGAAACCCATGGGTCGTGCTAGGTCCTAACGAGAGACCCGTCCCCCACTCTCCAAATAAGACACCTGCGTTTGCATGATGCATGAACTGTGGTTGATGTTTTATGTGTAGAATGAAGCGAAAACCTGTTTCGAGTGTTTCGGAGATGGCAGGTTTCAAGGATTTGGTGGACAGAAAACCTCTACCTCCGCATCAGCTGCCACAACGCACGTGCTCTGGGCCAGGTCCTTGGCGCTGTTACTGCTGGCTAGACCTGTGCATGGACACCCCGACCCAGAGGCCCGGCATCTGGGACACGCTCACGCTCAACTTTTCCGCCCGGAGCCCGGCCCAAAAGCCCAAAAAGGCCCCAAATGACTATATATATATAATAAATAATAATAACTAAAAAATGCCACTGTTCATGTGCTCCGGGCAGGGCCGAGCTCAGGCTTGGGGTTTTTTGCTTCGGGCTTTGCCGAGCGCGGCCAAACCCGACCGTCCCGGGGATTGATCAGGTTTAGAGCAAGTATAATAGAATGACGTAGGAGGGCTGTAAGGCTTTAAATATTATATTTTTGATGAGTTGAAGGAGAGAGAAGAAAAACGGTCTACTAATTAACAACCGGCTGTAGCACACGATTCTAGACACTTTGTGAGAGAGAGGTGGGCCAAGTATCAACAAAATAGTACATATTTATATGCCACTATTATACTTGTCGGCTATAAGGTTGGCTATAGATGACATGACAAGATCATATAGCCAGTAGCTGGTTGTACTATTAACCATGCTTTTACTGCTGACTATCGAGATTATGCCGCTGTCCCATGGAAAAAAAAATATATGAGACCAGGTCTCATATAAAGCAGGTGAGACCAGCCTCGATGGATCTGGTTTTATAGAAATTCTTTAACGCCTCCACGTGCTCTACTGCTACGCGCATCGGATCTCGCGGATATCGCCATTTTCCCTCAACAAATCCACACCATATGCCCTCGTGATTTGCTTCTGACCGAGCGATCTTTCTTTCCGGAAGTACGCAACTTTCCCGATCCATCCGTCGTCGACCAGAGTTGCCTCCCCTTGGACTTTGAGTCACCAGCTGCCTCTCTGCAACAGAGTCGACACGTACTACACGATTGGCGAGGGCGCGAGAATCACCTCCACGGCCGACTCCCACGGCCGCACCACCACCACCCCCACCACCCTCCGGCCTCCGCGCTGAATTCCATCCACCCACCACACCCAGCTCCGACCGATCTCCACTCCAGACATAATTCGTCAGATCACCTAACCTTAAAGAACGGATACACGTCACGGTCACTTCGTAAACAGCCGGTCGATCATGGCTTCCTCCCTTCGCCACTTCGCCTGCCACGGCTCCCCCGCCGCCGCCTCGCCCACGCCGCCGCCGAGCTTGCTGCGCCCCTTCAGCCCCGACTTTTGCGCCCTCGCTGTCCTTCGGCCGATCAGACCGGCCGCCGCGACCCCCAAACCCCCGGAAGACGCCACGACCTCCACCGAGCAGGAGCAACGAGAGCAGGAGCAGCAGCTCGCCTCCCCCTGCCGCGGCGCCTACGAGGAGCCGTCGTCGTCGCCGTCGCCGTCGGTATCCTCGACGGAGGCGCAAGATCCCGCGGCGCTGCGCGTGGGGATCATCGGGTTCGGCAACTTCGGCCAGTTCATCGCCAGGGGCATCCAGCGGCAGGGCCACGCCGTGCTGGCCACCTCCAGATCCGACTACTCCGACTACTGCTCCGCCCACGGGATTCGCTTCTTCAGGTGACCAACCATGCCAATCCATGAACCTATCTTTATTCGATTCATCGGTCGGGATGCAACTGCAAGGGGATGATCATGCTGTGAAATGCTGACAACAACAGAAGCTTGGAGGCGCTGTGCGAGGAGCAGCCGGACGTGCTGCTGGTTTGCAGCTCCATCCTCTCCACGGAGTCCGTCGTCCGCGCCATTCCCCTCGCCAAGCTCCGCCCCGACACCATCGTCGCCGACGTGCTCTCCGTCAAGCAGTTCCCCCGCAACCTCCTTCTCGAGGTAGTACACCTACAAATCTTCAACCCAAGCCGTACTTACCATTGATGATCACACTAGTACCAATGCCGTTTCTTCTCAAAGGAGCACCGTTTTACGTTTTTTGTGCCGCATTTTTAGTAGTGACGTTGAGTTAATGCAATTCTGGAGTCCTACCAAACATAAGGGACCAGCATTGAGTCGCTGAACCGTCCCTTGCCCGGTGCTCATGACGACTGTACGAACTACCAGTGCAGCTGAATTACTTGAAGGATTTCGCTACAAATTAACATGATGTCAGGTTTCCTGGAAATTGCCATGCTCGCGATAACATAATTTGTCATCCCGGACGTCAGACTTGCCATGATTAAAATCTGCCGTCAGATTTTTAACATTTCCGTAGCATAACTCCATGATTGTTTGGTGCCACACTGTCAGATCCTACCGCCGGAGTTCGGCATCGTTTGCACACACCCCATGTTCGGGCCGGAGAGCGGGAAGCACGGCTGGAGCAAGCTCCCCTTCGTCTACGACAAGGTTCGCCTTTCGGATGAAGGAGACCAGAAGGCCAAGTGCGACCAGTTCTTGAGCATCTTTGAGCGGGAGGTCGGGATTTTGATCTCTTCTTCGCTATGCAGCATGCAATCCTAAGTTCCTAACTGTTGCTTGTAGGGGTGTCGGATGGTGGAGATGACATGCGCAGAGCATGACCGCCATGCTGCGGGAAGCCAGTTCATCACGCATACCATTGGGAGGTGGGCAACAGATTATCTACCTGAGACAGTCTTACCAGCCGATTATGTTTGGTAGAGACAGTGTCAACTGTTCATTGTTGTGCGAGTGATGCAGGGTTTTGGCGCAGCTAAACCTCCAGTCCACACCAATCAACACCAAGGGTTACGAGACCCTCATGCAGCTTGTAAGCAGTGCGGACTCAAATACAAGAAAAATGATACATACCTTTTTGGTTCTTTGAGAGCCTGTTGTTAACTGATCATATTTGTGGCATTTTCACCGGCATCTCGTTGCAGACGGAGAACACATTGAGTGACAGTTTCGATCTATACTACGGACTCTTCATGTACAACGTGAATGCAACAGAGCAGGCAAGGTTCACTGATACGACGGACCGTTGCTTTTTCTGAAATTATATGTTAAAATATCGTTCTGAATTTGAAAATGTCATGTGCAGATGGACAAACTAGACAGGGCGTTTGATGATGTGAAGCAGATGCTATACGGCAGGCTGCATGGTGTACTGCGAAAGCAGATCGTAGAGAGGGTCCCCATGCCCGGAGCCCCTTCGTCGGGATCGAGTGAAGGCAGGGACAGTCCTGCTACGAACACAGAAGAGATGAAGCCCCTATCCCCCTCCCCTTGTCATACGTTTTCCACGGTGGCTTTCAGCACCGCAAAATGTTGAATCTCTGTATCTTTCTCGCCGTTGTAACATTGTTAATCAAGCATCTGCGATTAGGGCTCTATGCATGTAATATTGACCAAGCTTTTTATTTATTTATTTTGCAAAACGGCCCAAGGCTATATATTAAATATCACATGCCCTTACAAACGAAACCACACAGAAAAATGTTTTTTTTGCGGTTGATAGAAAAATAAAATTACATTCAATGTGCCGAAGAAGATCATTCAATGTGCCGAAGTCTTCTTCCTCCTACATCCCCCGATGGTACGCCGTAGCTTGATGCCGTCCATGGACCCGTCTCTGCCTTGACAGAGCAAACTTCTTAAAACCCAGGAGCATGTAGAAGCAGCGGTTGGAAAATCGTCAATATAGACTAAAAGATGTTGGGGTCACAATCTGCGAAGCAAATCGTCGTCCTGGAGGCAAAACGTCAATAATAGATTGTAGAAACTCCGAAGACCATGAAAGATGGCTGAATCCAGCCAGATCCACCAAAAAGCTAAAACCGGTCGGATTACGGAAGACCTGTCGGAGACACGAGTCTACACGCCCTCCGCTAGCGATAAACACGCCAACAAAACGGGACAGGACTGGGCACGAGTCTACACGCCCTCCGCTAGCGATAAACACGCCAACGAAACGGGACAGGACTGGGAGAACACTATTCCAAAACTGGGACAACGTCGCCGCCTCGCTGGTTCAAACCAAACAAGACGACTCCCTAAAGTAAACCCGGAAAAACACACCCATGACGCTGCACAATAGGTGCGGGTCTAATGTCGAGCTCGTCGTCGTCCATGATGATTGAGAAGGAAGAAGAAGAAGGGGATGGGTATTTATACCCTTCTTGGCCAAAGTGATCATTGCCCCGAAAGGACTCCAGGGACCCACGGTAAAGGGCCCGGTACCCGGACTAACCCGAGCGCCAACATACACACTACTCTAGGGATCCAGGGGTTGAGACCCCGGCAACCCATTCTGTGCAGAGGGAAAATCTCCACTCCTAGGACACGGGGGTTTAATGATTGTCGGCGTTCTGGATATGGGGCTACCCAGACTTGCCTGCCTGCAGCCCACTGTGTGGCTCCATCGACGGCCTAGTACGGCCCAGCTTCAGCATCAACAACTCAAGACCCTCGCGAGGGGCCAAGCCTCGCGAGGCGGACGACGCCAAGACCTCCAAGGGGATCGGCCTCCTCAGGCTGGCTCCCGAGGAGCGGAGACTTCTATGCAAGGTGTACCTCACGAGGCTTAGCTGACGTGAGCCATGACGATCAAGGCCAGGCGGGCGCCAGCGGGCGCAGAGTACCAGTTTCCCCTCTGGTGCAAAGGAGGCAAGCAGCAGGCGCGGAGTCCCAGGGAATCAGCCAAAGGTTTCCATTCTGGTGCAACAAAACCAAGGCCGCCAGGACGGAGGTCATCGCCGAGCCCACCGCAGCGTCACGACCAGAGGCTTTTGCAGGCGAAAACCACTTTAGTCAGGATATGGTGTACTTCTTGTCCCCCTTCAAATCTGGCCGTTGTGGGATCCCTTCCCGCCAACATTTGGGAAGAGGACCAAGGCCATCATAAATAGGACTTAGCCACCACCATAGGAGGGGGATCAATCCCTTTCTCACCACTTCACTAGCTCACCCGAGCTCAGGAACACCTCACCTCCTGAGGTTGTTCATCCACTAGACTAGTTCATCCTCAGCCCCTCGAGGCAATCCACCACAAAGCTGGAGTAGGGTATTACATCGCAAGGTGTCCCGAACCAGGATAAACTGCTGTGTCTCTCTGTCCCTTTGAGCTCGACGCGCTAGGCTTTGAAAATCGTGAGTAGGCAGGCTGGGTAGGTTGAGATCTCCACACGCACCACAGTGTTCGAACCTCTCAAGGGTTTGTGGAACCCGAAATCCGACATTTGGCGCACCAGGTAGGGGTGCGTTGGATCTTCTCTTCCATCGACCGGTCCTCCGCCATTCCACCAACACCATGGCCGACGCCCCGAGGGCCCACGTTGAGCATTTGGTTGTCCGGGCTTCTTCGACAGCACCTGCCGACAAGGAAGACCTCCACTCCGCGCTGCTCGCGGCCCGCGCTCCTCCTGGTGCCGGCGGCCGCGGGAGGCGCGGGCCACACCCCTCTCCTCTTGCGCCGTGTCTTAACCGCGCCGCCGCACGGCCTTCAAGCTACGCCACGGCAACAGCTCCACACACTCGCCGGGAGAAGGCGAACATGCGGGCCGCGGTCATCGTGGCTCGAGAACTGCTGAGGTGTAGGCTGGCGGAAAGCGGCCGCGAGCCCTACTGGAGTGAGTTGTCGAGTTGCTGGATGCAGCATGTAGGGGCGCAACACCATTCTGCACCCTGCCCACGTCGCAAGCCGTGGCGGGGGCGCGCGCTCACCCTCGCCACACCCGCGCGCCCCCACCCATGGACAGCGCCACCTCGGGGCGGGGCGACGCCAAGCAACCTCCCCTGGGGCCGCACTGGGGCACCGGCCCTTGGTCACCAGGACCTGATGACGACCGCGGGAGGGGGGAGGGTGGAAGCATGAGGCAACCGGGCAACGACTCAAGTGCGTCTAGCCCGGAAGCCTACGTGCCCGTCGCAGTGGACCTGAGGTATGCGCTGGGAGAAGGCCCCAGCCGATCCCCACGCCAGGCTGGGCGCTGGAGGTACCCGAAGCCGAGGCTCTTTGCGAGCCGCCGCAGGGCTCCACCAACGCCTTCGACAGCAACAACCACTGGGTACAGCTAACACCTCAGGAGTACGCTTGCGCTAACCATGGATCACAGGTGAACCAGGACGCAGCCACCGCCAGGGCTCCTAGGGCGGCGGCCTAGCCGCAGGAGCACGAAGGGCCTTGGGAGCGGCATGGGGGGAGCCCGGGGCCACGGCCTCCCCGTGCTGCATGGAGCAAGACGCTGCTCGGAGGTAGGTCCCCCGCCAGGGAAGGTGCCGGTGAGCCCTTCCCCCCGATGGAGGGCCTACGCTCACCGAGGGTGCCGCCAGTGTCCCCCTTGCCCATTGGTCTTGTCCTGGTTCCCGGACGCCCCAACGGTGGTCGGGGGCGGCACAGGGCGGGGTCCTCGTCGGGTGATACGTCTCCAACGTATCTATAATTTTTGATTGTTCCATGCTATTATATTACCCGTTTTGGATGTTTATGAGCCTTACTTTACACTTTTATATCAGTTTTGGGACTAACCTACTAACCGGAGGCCCAACCCGAATTGCTTTTTTTTTTTTGCCTATTTCAGTGTTTCGAAGAAAAGGAATATCAAACGGAGTCCAAACGGAATGAAACCTTCGGGAGCGATCTTTTTGGAACAAACGTGATCCAGGGGACTTGGAGTGAACGTCAAGCAACAGAGGAGGCGTCCACGAGGGTGCCCAGCGCGCCCCCTACAGGTGGGCGCGCCCCCCACCCTCGTGGGCCCCTGAGCTGTTGGGGAACGTTGCAGAAAATTAAAATTTTTCCTACGGTTTCACCAAGATCCATCTATGAGTTCATCTAAGCAACAAGTCAAGGGAGTGAGTTTGCATCTACATACCACTTGTAGATCGCGTGCGGAAGCGTTCGAGGGAACGGTGATGATGAAGTCGTACTCGACGTGATTCAGATCACCGATGACCAAGTGCCGAACGGACAGCACCTCCGCGTTCAACACACGTACGGTACGGACGACGTCTCCTCCGTCTTGATCCAGCAAGAAGGAAGGAGAGGTTGAGGAAGACAGCTCCAACGGCAGCACGACGGCGTGGTGTTGGTGGAGAAGCAGCACTCCGGCAGGGCTTCGCCAAGCTCGTGACGGAGGAGGAGAGGTGTTGGGGAGGGGAGGGGCTGCGCCTTGGTTGTGTCTTGCAGCCCTCCACTCACCCCTCTATTTATAGGGGAAGGGGCAAGGGGGGCCGGCCCCTCTAGATGGGATCTAGAGGGGGGGCGGCGGCCAGGGAGGGGGGACTTGCCCCCCAAGCAAAGGGGGGCGCCCCCTCTAGGGTTCCCCCCCAACCCTAGGCGCATGGGCCCAAGGGGGGGGCGCCCAGCCTTCCAGGGGCTGGTTCCCTGCCCCCACGCGGCCCATGTGGCCCACCAAGAGGGGTGGCCCCTCCCGGTGGACCCCCGGAACCCTTCCGGTGGCCCCGTTACAATATCGATATGCCCCCGAAACTTTCCGGTGTCCGCATGACAACTTCCCATATATAAATCTTTACCTCCGACTCTTCCAGAACTCCTCGTGACGTCCGGGATCTCATCCGGGACTCCGAACAACATTCGGTAATCACATACAAGTCTTCCTAATAACCCTAGCGTCACCGAACCTTAAGTGTGTAGACCCTACGGGTTCGGGAGACACGCAGACATGACCAAGACGGCTCTCCGGTCAATAACCAACAGCGGGATCTTGATACCCATGTTGGCTCCCACATGCTCCTCGATGATGTCATCGGATGAACCACGATGTCGAGGATTCAAGCAACCCTGTATACTATTCCCTTTGTCAATCGGTACGTTACAAGCCCGAGACTCGATCGTCGGTATCCCAATACCTCGTTCAGTCTCGTTACCGGCAAGTCACTTTACTCGTACCGTAATGCATGATACCGTGACCAAACACTTGGTCACTTTGAGCTCATTATGATGATGCATTACCGAGTGGGCCCAGAGATACCTCTCTGTCATACGGAGTGACAAATCCCAGTCTCGATCCGTGTCAACCCAACAGACACTTTCGGAGATACCTGTAGTGCACCTTTATAGTTACCCAGTTACGTTGTGACGTTTGGTACACCCAAAGCACTCCTACGGTATCCGGGAGTTACACGATCTCATGGTCTACGGAAGAGATACTTGACATTGGAAAAGCTCTAGCAAAACGAACTACACGATCTTGTGCTATGCTTAGGATTGGGTCTTGTCCATCACATCATTCTCCTAATGATGTGACCCCGTTGTCAACGATATCTAATGTCCATAGTCAGGAAACCATGACTATCTGTTGACCAACGAGCTAGTCAACTAGAGGCTTACTAGGGACGTATTGTGGTCTATGTATTCACACGTGTATTATGATTTCCGGATAATACAATTATAGCATGAATAAAATACAATTATCATGAACAAGGAAATATAATAATAATGCTTTTATTATTGCCTCTAGGGCATATTTCCAACAGTCTCCCACTTGCACTAGAGTCAATAATCTAGTTACATTGTGATGAATCGAACACCCATAGAGTTCTGGTGTTGATCATGTTTTGCTCGCGAGAGAGGTTTAGTCAGCGGATCTGCTACATTCAGATCCGTATGTACTTTGCAAATATCTATGTCTCCATCTTGAACATTTTCACGGATGGAGTTGAAACGATGCTTGATGTACCTGGTCTTCTTGTGAAACCTGGGCTCCTTGGCAAGGGCAATAGCTCTAGTGTTGTCACAGAAGAGTTTGATCGGCCCCGACGCATTGGGTATGACTCCTAGGTCGGTGATGAACTCCTTCACCCAAATTGCTTCATGCGCTGCCTCCGAGGCTGCCATGTACTTCGCTTCACATGTAGATCCCGCCACGACGCTCTGCTTGCAGCTGCACCAGCTTACTGCTCCACCATTCAACATATACACGTATCCGGTTTGTGACTTAGAGTCATCCAGATCTGTGTCGAAGCTAGCGTCGACGTAACCCTTTACGATGAGCTCTTCGTCACCTCCATAAACGAGAAACATGTCCTTCGTCCTTTTCAGGTACTTCAGGATATTCTTGACCGCTGTCCAGTGTTCCTTGCCGGGATTACTTTGGTACCTACCTACCAAACTTACGGCAAGGTTTACATCAGGTCTGGTACACAGCATGGCATACATAATAGATCCTATGGCTGAAGCATAGGGGATGACACTCATCTCTTCTTTATCTTTTGCCGTGGTCGGGCATTGAGCCGAGCTCAATCTCACACCTTGCAATACAGGCAAGAACCCCTTCTTGGACTGATCCATTTTGAACTTCTTCAAAATCTTATCAAGGTATGTGCTTTGTGAAAGACCTATGAGGCGTCTCGATCTATCTCTATAGATCTTGATGCCTAATATATAAGCAGCTTCTCCAAGGTCCTTCACTGAAAAACACTTATTCAAGTAGGCCTTAATGCTGTCCAAAAGTTCTATATCATTTCCCATCAAAAGTATGTCATCTACATATAATATGAGAAATGCTACAGAGCTCCCACTCACTTTCTTGTAAACACAGGCTTCTCCATAAGTCTGCATAAACCCAAACGCTTTGATCATCTCATTAAAGCGAATGTTCCAACTCCGAGATGCTTGCACCAGCCCATAAATAGATCGCTGGAGCTTGCATACTTTGTTAACATTCTTAGGATCGACAAAACCCTCCGGCTGCATCATATACAGTTCTTCCTTAAGATGTCTGTTAAGGAATGCCGTTTTGACGTCCATCTGCCATATCTCATAATCATAGTATGCGGCAATTGCTAACATGATTTGGACGGACTTTAGCTTCGCTATGGGAGAGAAAGTCTCATCGTAGTCAATCCCTTGAACTTGTCGATAACCCTTAGCGACAAGTCGAGCTTTATAGACGGTAACATTACCATCCGCGTCCGTCTTCTTCTTAAAGATCCATTTGTTTTCTATCGCTCGCCGATCATCGGGCAAGTCTGTCAAAGTCCATACTTTGTTTTCATACATGGATTCTATCTCAGATTTCATGGGTTCAAGCCATTTGTTGGAATCTGGGCCCGCCATCGCTTCTTCATAGTTCGAAGGTTCACCGTTGTCTAACAACATGATTTCCAGGACAGGGTTGCCGTACCACTCTGGTGCGGAACGTGTCCTTGTGGACCTACGAAGTTCAGTAGCAACTTGATCCGAAGTACCTTGATCATCATCATTATTTTCCTCTTCAGTCGGTGTAGGCATCACAGGAACATTTTCCTGAGCTGCACTACTATTCCGTTCAAGAGGTAGTACTTCATCGAGTTCTACTTTCCTCCCACTTACTTCTTTCGAGAGAAACTCTTTTTCCAGAAAGGATCCGTTCTTGGCAACAAAGATCTTGCCCTCGGATCTTAAGTAGAAGGTATACCCAATGGTTTCCTTAGGGTATCCTATGAAGACGCACTTTTCCGACTTGGGTTCGAGCTTTTCAGGTTGAAGTTTCTTGACATAAGCATCGCATCCCCAAACTTTTAGAAACGACAGCTTAGGTTTCTTCCCAAACCATAATTCATACGGTGTCGTCTCAACGGATTTAGACGGTGCCCTATTTAAAGTGAATGTAGCTGTCTCTAGAGCGTATCCCCAAAATGATAGCGGTAAATCGGTAAGAGACATCATAGATCGCACCATATCCAATAGAGTGCGATTACAACGTTCGGACACACCGTTACGCTGAGGTGTTCCAGGCGGCGTGAGTTGTGAAACGATTCCACATTTTCTTAAGTGTGTACCAAATTCGTGACTTAAATATTCTCCTCCACGATCCGATCGTAAGAATTTTATCTTTCGGTCACGTTGATTCTCTACTTCATTCTGAAATTCCTTGAAGTTTTCAAAGGTCTCAGACTTGTGTTTCATCAAGTAGACATACCCATATCTACTCAAGTCATCAGTGAGATGAGAACATAACGATATCCTCCGCAAGCCTCAACGCTCATTGGACCGCACACATCGGTATGTATGATTTCCAACAAGTTGGTTGCTTGCTCCATTGTTCCGGAGAACGGGGTCTTGGTCATTTTGCCCATGAGGCATGGTTCGCATGTGTCAAATGATTCATAATCGAGAGACTCTAAAAGTCCATCAGCATGGAGCTTCTTCATGCGCTTGACACCAATGTGACCAAGGCGGCAGTGCCACAAGTATGTGGGACTATCGTTATCAACTTTACATCTTTTGGTATTCACGCTATGAATATGTGTAACATTACGCTCGAGATTCATTAAGAATAAACCATTGACCATAGGGGCATGACCATAAAACATATCTCTCATATAAATAGAACAACCATTATTCTCGGATTTTAAATGAGTAGCCATCTCGTATCAAACGAGATCCAGATACAATGTTCATGCTCAAACTTGGCACTAAATAACAATTATTGAGGTTCATAAGTAATCCCGTAGGTAAATGTAGAGGTAGCGTGCCGACGGTGATCACATCGACCTTGGAACCATTCCCGACGCGCATCGTCACCTCGTCCTTCGCCAGTCTCCGCTTATTCCGCAGCTCCTGCTGCGAGTTACAAATATGAGCAACGACACCGGTATCAAATACCCAGGAGTTACTATGAGTACTGGTAAGGTACACATCAATTACATGTATATCAAATATACCTTTAGTGTTGCCGGCCTTCTTATCCGCTAAGTATTTGGGGCAGTTCCGCTTCTAGTGACCCTTCCCCTTGCAACAAAAGCACTCAGTTTCAGGCTTGGGTCCATTCCTTGACTTCTTCCCGGTAACTGGCTTACCGGGCGCGGCAACCTCCTTGCCGTCCTTCTTGAAGTTCTTCTTGCCCTTGCCCTTCTTGAACTTAGTGGTCTTATTGACCATCAACACTTGATGTTCTTTCTTGATCTCAACCTCTGCTGACTTCAGCATTGAAAATACTTCAGGAATGGTCTTCACCATCCCCTGCATATTGTAGTTCATCACAAAGCTCTTGTAGCTTGGTGGGAGCGACTGAAGGATTCTGTTAATGACCGCCTCATCCGGGAGGTTAATGTCCAGCTGGGACAGGCGGTTGTGCAACCCAGACATTTTGAGTATATGCTCACTGACAGAACTATTTTCCTCCAGCTTACAACTATAGAATTTGTCGGAGACTTCATATCTCTCGACCCGGGCATGAGCTTGGAAAACTAGTTTCAGCTCCTCGAACATCTCATATGCTCCGTGTTGCTCAAAACGCTTTTGGAGCCCCGGTTCTAAGTTGTAAAGCATGCCGCACTGAACGAGGGAGTAATCATTAGCGCGAGACTGCCAAGCATTCATAATGTCTTGGTTCTCTGGGACGGGAGCGTCACCTAGCGGTCCTTCTAGGACATATTGTTTCCTGGCAGCTATGAGGATGATCCTCAGGTTCCGGACCCAGTCCGTATAGTTGCTGCCATCATCTTTCAGCTTGGTTTTCTCTACGAACGCGTTGAAGTTCATGTTGACATGAGCGTTGGCCATTTGATCTACAAGACATATTTGCAAAGGTTTTAGACTAAGTTCATGATAATTAAGTTCATCTTAATCAAATTATTGTAATGAACTCCCACTCAGATTAGACATCCCTCTAGTCATCTAAGTGTTACACGATCCGAGTCGACTAGGCCGTGTCCGATCATCACGTGAGACGGACTAGTCATCGTCGGTGAACATCTTCATGTTGATCGTATCTTCCATACGACTCGTGTTCGACCTTTCGGTCTCCGTGTTCCGAGGCCATGTCTGTACATGATAGGCTCGTCAAGTTAACCCTAAGTGTTTTGCATGTGTAAAACTGTCTTACACCCGTTGTATGTGAACGTAAGGATCTATCACACCCGATCATCACATGGTGCTTCGAAACGACGAACTTTAGCAACGATGCACAGTTAGGGGAGAACACTTCTTGAAATTGTTGTAAGGGATCATCTTATTTACTATCGTCGTTCTAAGTAAACAAGATGCATAAACATAATAAACATCACATGCAATTATATAGTAGTGACATGATATGGCCAATATCATATAGCTCCATTGATCTCCATCTTCGGGGCTCCATGATCATCTTGTCACCGGCATGACACCATGATCTCCATCATCATGATCTCCATCATCGTGTCTTCATGAAGTTGTCACGCCAACGACTACCTCTACTTCTATGGCTAACGCGTTTAGCAATAAAGTAAAGTAATTTACATGGCGTTTTTCAATGACACGCAGGTCATACAAAAATAAAGACAACTCCTATGGCTCCTGCCGGTTGTCATACTCATCGACATGCAAGTCGTGATTCCTATTACAAGAACATGATCTCATACATCACAATATATCATTCATCATTCATCACAACTTCTGGCCATATCACATCACATGACAATTGCTGCAAAAACAAGTTAGACGTCCTCTAATTGTTGTTGCATCTTTTACGTGGCTGCAATTGGGTTCTAGCAAGAACGTTTTCTTACCTACGAATAACCACAACGTGATTTTGTCAACTTCTATTACCCTTCATAAGGACCCTTTTCATCGAATCTGCTCCAACTAAAGTGGGAGAGATAGACACTCACCAGCCACCTTATGCAACTAGTGCATGTCAGTCGGTGGAACCGGTCTCACGTAAGCGTAAGTGTAAGGTTGGTCCGGGCCGCTTCATCCCACAATACCACTGAAGCAAGATAAGACTAGTAGCGGCAAGCAAGTTGACAAGATCTACGCCCACAACAAAATTGTGTTCTACTCGTGCAATAGAGAACTACGCATAGACCTAGCTCATGATGCCACTGTTGGGGAACGTTGCAGAAAATTAAAATTTTTCCTACGGTTTCACCAAGATCCATCTATGAGTTCATCTAAGCAATGAGTCAAGGGAGTGAGTTTGCATCTACATACCACTTGTAGATCGCGTGCGGAAGCGTTCGAGGGAACGGTGATGATGAAGTCGTACTCGACGTGATTCAGATCACCGATGACCAAGTGCCGAACGGACAGCACCTCCGCGTTCAACACACGTACGGTACGGACGACGTCTCCTCCGTCTTGATCCAGCAAGGAGGAAGGAGAGGTTGAGGAAGACAGCTCCAACGGCAGCACGACGGCGTGGTGTTGGTGGAGAAGCAGCACTCTGGCAGGGCTTCGCCAAGCTCGTGACGGAGGAGGAGAGGTGTTGGGGAGGGGAGGGGCTGCGCCTTGGTTGTGTCTTGCAGCCCTCCCCTCACCCCTCTATTTATAGGGGAAGGGGCAAGGGGGGCGGCCCCTCTAGATGGGATCTAGAGGGGGGGGGGCCAGGGAGGGGGGACTTGCCCCCCAAGCAAAGGGGGGCGCCCCCTCTAGGGTCCCCCCCATCCCTAGGCGCATGGGCCCAAGGGGGGGGGGTGCTCCCAGCCCTCCAGGGGCTGGTTCCCTGCCCCCACGCGGCCCATGTGGCCCACCAAGAGGGGTGGCCCCTCCCGGTGGACCCCCGGAACCCTTCTGGTGGCCCCGGTACAATACCGATATGCCCCCGAAACTTTCCGGTGTCTGCATGACAACTTCCCATATATAAATCTTTACCTCCGGACTCTTCCGGAACTCTTCGTGACGTCCGGGATCTCATCCGGGACTCCAAACAACATTCGGTAATCACATACAAGTCTTCCTAATAACCCTAGCGTCACCGAACCTTAAGTGTGTAGACCCTACGGGTTTGGGAGACACGCAGACATGACCAAGACGGCTCTCCGGTCAATAACCAACAGCGGGATCTGGATACCCATGTTGGCTCCCACATGCTCCTCAATGATGTCATCGGATGAACCACGATGTCGAGGATTCAAGCAACCATGTATACTATTCCCTTTGTCAATCGGTACGTTACAAGCCCGAGACTCGATCGTCGGTATCCCAATACCTCGTTCAGTCTCGTTACCGGCAAGTCACTTTACTCGTACCGTAATGCATGATCCCGTGACCAAACACTTGGTCACTTTGAGCTCATTATGATGGTGCATTACCGAGTGGGCCCAGAGATACCTCTCCGTCATACGGAGTGACAAATCCCAGTCTCGATCCGTGTCAACCCAACAGACACTTTCGGAGATACCTGTAGTGCACCTTTATAGTCACCCAGTTACGTTGTGACGTTTGGTACACCCAAAGCACTCCTACGGCATCCGGGAGTTACACGATCTCATGGTCTAAGGAAGAGATACTTGACATTGGAAAAGCTCTAGCAAAACGAACTACACGATCTTGTGCTATGCTTAGGATTGGGTCTTGTCCATCACATCATTCTCCTAATGATGTGATCCCGTTGTCGACGACATCTAATGTCCATAGTCAGGAAACCATGACTATCTGTTGACCAACGAGCTAGTCAACTAGAGGCTTACTAGGGACGTGTTGTGGTCTATGTATTCACACGTGTATTACGATTTCCGGATAATACAATTATAGCATGAATAAAAGACAATTATCATGAAGAATAAAATATAATAATAATGCTTTTATTATTGCCTCTAGGGCATATTTCCAACATGAGCGTCCACCGACCTACTTCTTCCTCCTATATATACCCACGTACCCTGAAACCATCGGGGAGCACCACGAAAAACTATTTCCACCGCCGTAACCTTTCGTATCCGCGAGATCCCATCTTGGAGCATTCGACGGCGCTCCGCCGAAGGGGGAATTGACTACGGAGGGCCTCTACATCATCTCCAAGGCCCTTCCGATGAGTTGTGAGTAGTTTACCACAGACCTTCGGGTCCATAGTTATTAGCTAGATGGCTTCTTCTCTCTGTTTGAATCTCAATACAAAGTTCTCCTCGATCTTCTTGGAGATCTATTCGATGTAACTCTTTTTGCGGTGTGATTGTTGAGATCCGATGAATTGTGGGTTTATGATCAAGTTTATCTATGAGAAATATTTGAATCTCCTCTGAATTCTTTTATGTGTGATTAAGTTATCTTTGCAAGTATCTTCGAATTATCAGTTTGGTTTGGCCTACTAGATTGATCTTTATTGCAATGGGAGAAGTGCTTAGCTTTGGGTTCAATCTTGCGGTGTCCTTTCCTAGTGACAGCAGTGGCAACAAGGCACGTATTGTATTGTTGCCATCGAGGATAAAAAATATGGGGTTTATATCATATTGCACGAGTTTATCCCTCTACATCATGTCATCTTTCTTAATGCGTTACTCTGTTCTTTATGAACTTAATACTCTAGATGCATGCTAGATAGCGGTCGATGTGTGGAGTAATAGTAGTAGATGCAGGTAGGAGTCGGTCTACTTGTCGCGGACGTGATGCCTATATACATGATCATGCCTAGATAATCTCATAATTATTCGCTTTTCTATCAATTGCTCGACAGTAATTTGTTCACCCACCGTAATACTTATGCTATCTTGAGAGAAGCCACTAGTGAAACCTATGGCCCCCGGGTCTATCTTTTATCATATAAGATTTCAATCTACTTTTATTTGCATCTTTACTTTTCCAATCTATATCATAAAAATACCAAAAATATTTATCTTATCATATTATCTCTATCAGATCTCAGTTTCTCAAGTGGCCGTGAAGGGATTGACAACCCCTTTATTGTGTTGGTTGCGAGTTCTTTATTGTTTGTGTAGGTGCGTGGGACTTTTGAGGAGCCTCCTACTGGATTGATACCTTGGTTCTCAAAAACTGAGGGAAATACTTACGCTACTTTGCTGCATCACCCTTTCCTCTTCAAGGAAAACCAACGCAAGCTCAAGACGTAGCAAGAAGGATTTCTAGCGCCGTTGCCAGGGAGGTCTTCGCTCAAGTCAAGACATACCAAGTTCCCATCACAAACTCATCTCCCTCGCATTACATTATTTGCCATTTGCCTCTCGTTTTCCTCTCCCCCACTTCACCCTTGCCGTTTTATTCGCCCTTCTTCTGTTCATCTTTTCATTTGCTTTGATGTCTTACTTGGCTCGTTTGGTCGTTTAGTTGGAATAGTTGTTTATTTATTGCTAAACAGAGAAGCTAAGATCTATGGATCCTCATCCGCTTGATAATCTTTTTAATAGATCCAATTATGATGAACCAATTTTAGTGAGTTTTGTGCACTAGATTATCTTTATGAAGCTTTGCTTGAAATTCGTGAATCTGAAAATTATGATGAAGAAATTTATGAAGAGATTCACAATAACTCTTTGAATAAAAAGCATGTTTGCAATGATTTTACTATAAATTCTCTTCATGTCCATTGTGCTAATAATTTGCAAAACCCTAATCTTGGGGATGCTAGTTTTCCTATGCCTATTACTTGTTGCAATGCTCATGATTGGGGTGATTCTTCTTATCTTGAAAATTCATTTAAGCCCCATGATGAATACGAGATTGATAATAGTGTTTGCAATAATATTGAAAGTGGGTTTGGAAGAGTGTCAACTTTAGATCCCACATATTTGGAGTATGCTCAATCTTATAATATTTTTGATAAAAGTGGGTTTGGAGAGGTCATGACTTTAGTTAGTGTTAATCCCACTATCTTGGAAGAGTGTCAACTTTGCATGCATGTGGATCGTGTTAAGAATATGTTATGTGATAGCTATTCTGTTGAATTTTCCTATGATCCTACATGTAATTATTATGAGAGAGGAAATTATGGTCGTAGAAAATTTTATCTTACTAAATTACCTCTCATCATGTTGAGACTGCTATCGTCTCTTTCTTATTCCTTGCATATGCTAGTTTTTGTTTGCCTTGCAAATTTGTTTGCTTATAATATGCCTATGCATAGGAAGTATGTTAGACTTAGATGTGTTTGTCACGTGTTTCATGATGCTCTCTTTGCGCTTCAATTCTTGTCTTTCATGTGAGCATCATTAAAATTATCAATGCCTAGCTAAAAGGCTTTAAAGAAAAGCGCTTGTTGGGAGATAACCCAATATTTTTCCTTGTTGTTATTCAATATTTTTTTCATCTACCTTATGTTTAGATGTGTTTTCATGTTTTAATTAGTGTTTGTGCCAAGTAGAACCTATAGGATAACCTATGGTGATAGTTAATTTGATTTTGCTGAAAAACAGAAACTTTGCGCGCACGAAAATAATTGTAGTAATTCACAGAAACATGATTTTGTGTTGATTCTTTTTGATATAGATCAATAGGCAAATTTCCCAGGACTTCCTATGGTGTTAGGATTTTTAGAGTTCCAGAAGTATTCGAGAGATACAGATTGCTACAGACTGTTCTGTTTTTGACAGATTCTGTTTTTCGTGTGTTGTTTGCTTATTTTGATGTATCTATGGCTAGTATGTAGGGTATGAACCATAGAGAAGCTGTAATACAGTAGGTTTAACGCCAATATAAATAAAGAATGAGTTCATTACAGTACCTTATGTGGTGGTTTCTCTTTCTTACACTAACGGAGCTTATGAGATTTCCTGTTGAGTTTTGTGTTGTGAAGTTTTCAAGTTTTGGGTAAAGATTGATGGATTATGGAATAAGGAGTGGCAAGAGCCTAAGCTTGGGGATGCCCATGGCACCCCAAGATATTCAAGGATAACCAAAAGCCTAAGCTTGCGGATGCCCCGGAAGGCATCCCCTCTTTCGTCTTCGTTCGTTGGTAACTTTACTTGGAGCTATATTTTTATTCGGCACATGATATGTGTTTTGCTTGGAGCGTCTTGTATGATATTAGTATTTACTTTTTAGATTACCCCAATCATCCTTACTGTACACACCTTTTAGGAGAAGCCCACTTGATTAGAATTTATTAGAACACTCTATGTGCTTCACTTATATCTTTTGAGCTAGATAGTTTTTGCTCTAGTACTTCACTTATATCTTTTAGAGCACGGCGGTGGCTTAATTTTGAAGAAATTATTGATCTCTCATGCTTCACTTATATTATTTTGAGAGTCTTTTACATCATGGTATTTGCTATGGTTATGAATTTGGTCCTAGAATGATGAGCACCCAATTTGGGTATAATAAAAACTATCATAGAAAGTGCATTAAACGTTATGATCAATTTGATGCTTGATAATTGTTTTGAGATATAAAGGTGGTAATGTTAGAGTCATGCTAGTTGGGTAATTATGAAATTGATAAATACTTGTGTTGAAGTTGGCAAGTCCTGTAGCATGCATATATGGTAAGAGTTGTGTGACAAATTTGTTGCATGGGGTGCTCTTTTAATTGTCTTCCTTATGAGTGGAGGTCCGGATCGCGCGATGGTTAACTCCTACCAACCCTTCCCCTTAGAGCATGCGTAGTAGTACCTTGCTTTGAGGGCAAGTAGACTTTTGCAATAAGTATATGAGTTCTTTATGACTAATGTGAGTCCATGGATATACGCATACTCACCCTTCCACTTTGCTAGCCTCTCTTGTTTCGCGCAACTTTCGCCGGTATCATGCACCCATTATTTACCTTCCTCAAAACAGCCACCATACCTACCTATTATGGCATTTCCATAGCCATTCCGAGATATATTGCCATGCAACTTTCCACCGTTCCGTTTATTATGACACGCTCCATCATTGCCATATTGCTCTTTGCATGATCATGTAGTTGGCATCGTATTTGTGGCGAGGCCACCTTCATAATTTTTCATACATGTCACTCTTGATTCATTGCATATTCCGGTACACCGCCGGAGGCATTCATATAGAGTCATATTTTGTTCTAAGTATTGAGTTGTAATTCTTGAGTTGTAAATCAATAAAAGTGTGATGATCTTCATTATTAGAGCATTGCCCCAAGTGAGGAAAGGATGATGAAGACGATGATTCCCCCACAAGTCGGGATGAGAGTTCGGACTTTATAAAAATAAAAGAGGCCAAAGAAGCCCATAAATAAAGAGGCCAAAGAATCCCACCAAATAAAAAATATGAGAGAAGAGAGAGAAGGGACAATGGTACTATCTCTTTTCCACACTTGTGCTTCAAAATAGCACCATGATCTTCATGATAGAGAGTCTCCTATGTTGTCACTTTCATATACTAGTGGGAATTTTTCATTATAGAACTTGGGTTGCCTATTCTAGTGATGGGCTTCCTCAAAATGCCCTAGGTCTTCGTGAGCAAGCAAGTTGGATGCATACCCACTTAGTTTCTTTTGTTGAGCTTTCATACATTTATAGCTCTAGTGCATCCGTTGCATGGCAATCCCTACTCACTCACATTGATATCTATTAATGGGCATCTCCATGGCCCGTTGATACGCCTAGTTGATGTGAGATTATCTTCTCCCTTTTTTGTCTTCACAACCACCACCATATACCACATATAATGCTATGTCCATGGCTTGCGCTCATGTATTGCGTAAGAGTTGAAAAAGCTGAAGTGCGTTAAAAAGTATGAACCAATTGCTTGGTTGAAAGCGGGGTTGTGCATGATGGGAGCATTTTGTGTAATGAAAATGAAGCATGGCCTAACTATATGATTTTGTAGGGATAAGCTTTCTTTGGCTATGCTATTTTGATAAGACATGATTACTTGCTAGTATGCTTAGAGTATTACTATTTTTATGTTTTATAAGCTTTTATCTTGAATCATTTGGGTCTGAACATTCATGCCACAATAAAGAAAATTACATTGAGAATTATGCTAGGTAGCATTCCACATCAAAAATTCTGTTTTTACCATTTACCTACTCGAGGATAAGCGGGAATTAAGCTTGGGGATGCTTCATATGTCTCCAACGCATCTATAATTTTTTATTGTTCCATGCTATTATATTACCCATTTTGGATGTTTGTGGGCTTTACTTTACACTTTTATATCATTTTTGGGACTAACCTACTAACCGGAGGCCCAACCCGAATTGTTGTTTTTTTGCCTATTTCAGTGTTTCGAAGAAAAGGAATATCAAACAAAGTCCAAACGGAATGAAACCTTCGGGAGCGATCTTTTTGGAACAAACGTGGTCTAGGGGACTCGGAGTGGACATCAAGCAATAAAGGAGGCGACCACGAGGGTGCCCGGTGCGCCCCCTACGGGTGGGCGCGCCCCCACCCTCATGGGCCCCTCGAGCATCCACTGACCTACTTCTTCCTCCTATATATACCCACGTACCCTGAAACCATCGGGGAGCACCACGAAAAACTATTTCCATCGCCGTAACCTTCTGTATCCGCGAGATCCCATCTTGGAGCCTTCGTCGGCGCTTCGTCGGAGGGGGAATCGACCACGGAGGGCCTCTACATCATCTCCAAGGCCCTTCCGATGAGTTGTGAGTATTACCACAGACCTTCGGTTCCATAGTTATTAGCTAGATGGCTTCTTCTCTCTCTTCGAATCTCAATACAAAGTTCTCCTTGATCTTCTTGGAGATCTATTCGATGTAACTCCTTTTGCGGTGTGTTTGTCGAGATCCGATGAATTGTGGGTTTATGATCAAGTTTATCTATGAGAAATATTTGAATCTCCTTTGAATTCTTTTATGTGTGATTAAGTTATCTTTGCAAGTCTCTTCGAATTATCAGTTTGGTTTGGCCTACTAGATTGATCTTTCTTTCAATGGGAGAAGTGCTTAGCTTTGGGTTCAATCTTGCGGTGTCCTTTCCCAGTGACAGCAGGGGCAGCAAGGCACATATTGTATTGTTGCCATCGAGGATTAAAAGATGGGGTTTATATCATATTGCATGAGTTTATCCCTCTACATCATGTCATCTTTCTTAATGCGTTACTCTATTCTTTATGAACTAAATACTCTAGATGCATGCTGGATAGCAGTTGATGTGTGGAGCAATAGTAGTAGATGCAGGCAGGAGTCGGTCTACTTGTCGCGGACGTGATGCCTATATACATGATCATGCCTAGATAATCTCATAATTATTCGCTTTTCCATCAATTGCTCGACAGTAATTTGTTCACCCACCGTAATACTTATGCTATCTTGAGAGAAGCCACTAGTGAAATCTATGGCCCCGGGTCTATCTTTTATCATATAAGCTTTCAATCTACTTTTATTTGCATCTTTACTTTTCCAATCTATATCATAAAAATACCAAAAATATTTATCTTATCATGTTATGTCTATCAGATCTCACTTTCGCAAGTGGCTGTGAAGGGATTGACAACCCCTTTATTGTGTTGGTTGCGAGTTCTTGTTTGTTTGTGTAGGTGCGTGGGACTTTTGAGGAGCCTCCTACTGGATTGATACCTTGGTTCTCAAAAACTGAGGGAAATACTTACGCTACTTTGCTGCATCACCCTTTCCTCTTCAAGAAAAACCAACTCAAGCTCAAGACGTAGCATCGGGCGACATGAAGCAGGGCTCCAGCCTATGAAAGTCTCCACTCATGACACTCTCACGTAATAATGAGTGGGGCTGTACATGCACCGGAGTCTCCTGAGCACCGCCCTGGGGCCTCAAGGGGGCTCCCGCCCACGTCCAAGTGGAAGCACCATGCTCCGTGCTGGCCGTCGACACTGTCCCCCATTGACTATGCCCACGCTTAGTGGAAGCACGGGCTGGTGAGAAGACCTGAAGACTAGCTAGGCGCCGGACGTGGCTGTTTGCTTTCGCCTCTCTTTTTGTACCCAATTCGCTGGCTTTTTGGAATGAACTTGGCTCTTGTGCGTTTACCAAAAGAAAAATGGGGGGAAGTTTTCTTGTCTTGTGTCGTTCTCTCGCTTTCTGGCTTTGTGTTTTTTTAGTGGGGCTCGTGCCTGTTGCCCCTCCCCCGAGCGCCTCGCAAGCGGGGGCTGGGTGCGGTGCGCGCGTTTCGAGCATGATCGGGCCGACCCCGAGCATGCAAAGGCTTCCCCTCGGGGACCAGGGATGCGGCCACCCCGCGCGTACCTAGCCGTGGTCCGACAGTTAGTCCCTCGCGAAGCACTCCAGGACAGGTCAACAGGCTCGTCGGGAGGACCAGACCCTCGCGAGCCTATGGCAGACTCACCGCGAGAAGACAATTGTTGTTGCGACATCAGGGCTCACAGGAGACCCGCGGAACCAAAGATAAGTCATAACAACCACCCTGCCTGAGGCTGCAGACCTATAGGGTCACACCACAGGCGCTACTTCAAAAGCATTTCATAATCATATACATCACAAGGGCCCCCCCTTTCAAAATGCTCTCACGAGGAGGCATTCAAGTTTTGGTTATACAGGTTAAAGCAAAAGAAGTGCGGGCCTAGCTGAGTGTGCCCTCTTCATCACCTCCATCCATGCCGCTTGCACTGCCCGTGTCATTGCGGCATTCTCTTCATCATCGCCTGCCCGCGCCACCTGCTCCGGCAACAATCACGACCGTGTCATCCTCAGGAGCAAACTCTTCCACCAGGGCGTCCACATGGTCATCCACCCACCTGGCTAGTCCGTCCTGAGTAGCCGCGGGCACGGGGGCTAGCACAGCATTGAGGTCGAAGTGGGAATCATGGCACAGGGGCTAGCACAGCACAGATTATCCGGACACACGAGAACACGTGCCTAAGAAGGCCGGGCTCCTCTCCCAAACAAGCTTGCGAGCCCTCGTGGCCCGATCCTCCAGGCGGGTCATAATGTTGGTGAAGAAGTTGAGGTGGTTGGCATAGTCGTTCTCGTGCAGATGAGGAGCGCTCTCGATGCAGATGGTGCCCAAGGCTCAGTTAGCCCTGGCTCGGAGATCCTGGAGCATCAAGTCGTGCCCGCGTTGCAGCGTCAGGCAATGGTTCGCTTCGTTCACAGTCCTCTCCGCAAGGAATGCGGTATCCTTGATCTGCTGCTGAAGGGAGGATAACTCGGTGCGGGCAGAGGCCAAGGCGGATTCGGAAGAAACCAGAACCTCCTTGGCAGCATTCTCACGGCGTTCCGCATATTCCAGCTTCACCTTCAGGGCGGTGGTCCTGCTCTCAAGCTCGGCTATGAGCAGCTCCAGCTTCGGGCGGTGCACTTCAGCCAGGTCCGTGTGCGCCTTCGCCACCTTCTCCTCAACCTCCAGCTGGACCCGAGCATCTCGGGCGGCGACGGCGTCCTCAGCCGCGGCCGCCTGGCACTCCCTCACCTCCAGCCGCTCTAACGCCAGGCTATGCTCCACAACCTCCAGCGCCAGGTTATCTTGCCGCCTTAGAAGCTCCGCCTCGACGAGAAGAGTTTTGCCCGGCGACGCGGCCAGGAAGGCACGCCATGCCTCGATCTCCTGCTCATGGGTGGCGTTCGAAGACAAGTACAACGGTTAGCAGCTTCGGCCTCCTCCAGGGCGTGGGCGCAAGCCTCGCGAGAAGTTGCAAGGGAGGCCGACGCACACGCGTCAGCCTGATCGCGCCGAAGCTGCCCAAGGTTGATGGCGACCTTCAGCTGGTGCCATTCGCATGCCAACCGGCGGTCCTCTGCCTCGAGCCAGGTGTCGATGTCAGCTAGCTCTCCACCAAGCCGGATCATCACGCGCATTGCCTCGCCGAAGAACTCGAAGCGGACAGCGCTGCGCCCACGCGTGAAAGCCAGTGTGTGGCCAAGCCTTTCTTCAGCCCTCGGAGCCGCTGAAGGGGCGTCGGACATCTCGCTTGCCTCCGGCCGGGGGCTGGCAGACGCAGCTCCATAACCTGAAGACGAAGATGACCCAAGGGGAACCCGACTGTTAGCAATGATCAGTGGGAGAGCCGTCGGCGCACCCCTTGCCCCACAGGCCGGGGTGCGAAAGAAGAAGGTAGGAGGCTCGAGTCCAGGGCCCCCTTGCGGTGCCCCAGTGGCCAGGGTCGGCCCCGTGCCCTGGGCGGAGCCCGGGCATGGGGGGCTGTGCGTCGGGATTGAACCAGGATCCTCGGAAGGACACCTCTCCTAGGGCTTCACCGCCACGAGGACCCTGCGAGGCCCTAGTCAAAAAAGAGCAAGGCGCGCAGGGAATCTCAAAATGAGGTACTTACTCGTCCACAACCATGTACTTCCTCAGCTTCAGCGGTCGGCGGGCGTCACCACTGCATCTCGGAGATCCCTTCCTCTTGCAGAGCGCTTCAAGGTTCAGACGAAGCCGGCTAGGCCTCGAGGGACAATCCCCAGGAGCAGGAGCGCTCGGCAAAGTTCCCTGAGCAGCAGCCTTAGGGGCACCAGGAGGCTCCTCCCCATCAATAGCCACCTCAAAACCGCTACCTCGAGCCTCAAGATCCTCAGCCTCCGGGGCATCGAGTTGCCAGACCCCGTGGTGGCCCTTTCCTGGATCTCAGGAGTCTCAGCCTCTAGAGATCTTGGTGGCGCAGGACCTCCGGAGGTCCCCTCGACATCGGCTAGTGGTGTGCACCTCCCTGCTTCCACACTTGGGGTGCACGCCGCAGGATCAAGTAGCAAGGAAGCCACGAGGATGGGATTCTCACGGGGGCCCTCAAGGCCTGACGGGAGTAACCCCAACTCATCAAAGAGGGGCATCTGTTCCATGAAGGCCACCTTGTTCGAGCATTGGTAGAGGAGGCAACCATTTCCTAGAAGATCGGTGGGCTTGGAGTCACCCGTCAGAAGTTCAAGCACCTTGCTCAGGGTCTTGGAAGGCAGCATCGGCTCCTGGAGCCTCATGGAGTCCTCGACACCAGTGAAGGTCCACATCAGGCGGGAATGGCACTGAAGCGGGGCGATGCGCCACCGGACGAATTCCTTCACCACCATTGGCGCTGTCACCCCCAGCGTCCGCAACTTGTCCAGCCTCTTCCCGACGCGGGTAAGCCGACGGTCGACAACCTTCACATGCCCCCAGCTGGAGCTGGGCTTCATAAGCACCCGAGGGGTCAGAAGCAGGGGGCTGCGCGTACCAGCATCTACGAACAGCCACTGCTTCTGGAACCCCTTTGCGTTAGGCGATAGCTTGAAGTCGATCCCGAGCCGGCAGTCACCGCAATAGCTTCGAAGGTCATGCACCCCGAGCGTTGGCGGGCGTCGACCAAACGGAGCAAGAAGAAGTGATGAAATAGGGCCACAGAAGGAGCAATGTCGACCATGGCCTCGCAAAGGAAGGCGAAGACAGCAAGGAGGATGATGGAGCGGGGATCCAGGTGCAGCAGGTGGATCTGGTAGTGTGAGATTATGGCGTTGAAGAAAGGAGAGAAAGGGGGAATCAGGCCCATGAAGAGAGCGTGGAAATAGCAGTGGCGCTCATATCATCTATGAGCCAAGACGCGGGCCGGGCAGCCATCGCCTTCCACTCGTTGAAATCAGCTGCAAGAGCGGGGCAGACCTTGTTCAGCCCCTCCCGATTGATCATCGTTGACTGCTCAAGAGCCGGCTCCAAGGCCGACCGGGGTCCAGCCAAGGCGCGCGAACTTCCCTTCTTGTTCCTCTGCTGCGGAGCCATGGAAGAATCTAGGAAGGGGGAGCGGTGCTGGTACCAGATCTACGCGAAGGACTACAAGCCTGAGAAGAGAAGGAACGAAGGCCAAGGGCGACAATCTACGGGGATGGGCTGCTCTGGCAACGGGCGGCTGCCGGGCTCGGCGGATTTCAAGGCAGCATGGGGAAGTGGAGACGCCCACGTCCCATCAATCACCACGCGTCGTTCAAGGCCGCAGATAGTTAGGGCCCGCGGCGCTCCGCACTTGCCCCTTGACTTTGCCTAGAAGCCTAGTCCGAGCGCGCCTTGGGCCCGAGGGCTACTTTTAGCGTTCTAGATATGGGAGTACCCAGACTTGCCTGCCTGCGGCCCACTGCATGGCTCCATCGATGGCCTAGTACGACCCAACTTCAGCATCAACAACTCAAGACCCTCGCAAGGGGCCAAGCCTCGCGAGGCGGACGACACCAAGACCTCCAAGGGGATCGGCCTCCTCAGGTTGGCTCCTGAGAAGCGAAGACTTCTATGCAAGATGCACCTCACGAGGCTCAGCTGACGTGAGCCATGAAGATCAAGGCTAGGCGGGCGCCAGCGAGCGCAGAGTACCAGTTTCCCCTTTGGTGCAAAGGAGGAAAGCAGTAGGCGCGGAGTCCTGAGGAATCCGCCAAAGATTTCCATTCTGGTGCAACAAGACCAAGACCGCCAGGACGACAAGACGAAGGTCATCGCCGAGCCCACCGCAGCGTCACGACCAGAGGCTTTTGCAGGCGAAGACCACTTTAGTCAGGATAGGGTGTACTTCTTGTCCCCCTTCAAATCTGGCCGTTGTGGGATCCCTTCCCGCCAATATTTGGGAAGAGGACCAAGGCCACTATAAAATAGGACTTAGCCACCACCATAGGAGGGGGATCAATCCCTTTCTCACCACTTCACCAGCTCACCCGAGCTCAAGAACACCTCACCTCCTGAGGTTGTTCATCCACTGTACTAGTTCATCCTCAACCCCTCGAGGAAATCCACCACAAAGCTGGAGTAGGGTATTACACCGCAAGGTGGCCTGAACTAGGATACACTGTTGTGTCTCTCTGTCCCTTTGAGCTCGACGCGCTAGGCTTTGAGAATCGCGAGTAGGCAGGCTGGATAGGTTGAGATCTCCGCACACACCCCAGAGTTCAAACCTCTCAAGGGTTTGCGAAACCCGAAATCCGACAATGACCTTGCGGACGCTGTCCATCCAGGAGACAGACGAAGTGGAGCGATGGGACCCCGAAGGTCCGAAAGCCCAGGGATCTAGGGTGTCTAGAAGGTTTTGGCCCACTCGGGTCACCCGGTCCCTAGATTCCCGAGGACCTGAGGGTCTCGTCAAATGCAAAGTTTGGCCTAAGGTTTTACACTCAAAGAAAATTGGCGCCGTGGCGGCTATTCTATGATTCGAATAAAACTGAAAAGCTTTGAGTCTTCGAAAAACCAACGCCGTTTCCCTTTTTAAACAGGCGGTCAACCATGTCTGTTGACAATCACCGAGAGAGCAATGTCCTGAGATTCACTTGATAAACAACATTAGTCATCACTAATTATATTGTCATCAGCATCAGTGTAGATAAGATGGTTAGGTTTCTTATGGTGGAACCAGTCCACCTAGGTCAAAGTCTCATATTTGTTGATGCTCGCATTTTTCCTAGATTATTCCAGGCATTTCAATGATGTACGTTCAATGGGGGATGATATTTCCATCGACTATGAGGTGCATGTGGTGATTTCAGTGGGAGAAGATTTACCTACTCGGTCCCTCGAAAGTGCTCAGAGGATAGGTTGTGCGTGCATCCATAGGTGAGTGTGAAGGAAATATGCCCTAGAGGCAATAATAAAGCTGTTATTTATATTTCCTTATATCATGATAAATGTTTATTATTCATTCTAGAATTGTATTAACTGGAAACTTAGTACATGTGTGAATACATAGACAAACAAAGTCTCACTAGTATGCCTCTACTTGACTAGCTCGTTGAATCAAAGATGGTTGTGTTTCCTAACCATAGACATGAGTTGTCATTTGATTAAAGGGATCACATCATTAGAGAATGATGTGATTGACTTGACCCATTTCATTAGCTTAGCACTTGATCGTTTAGTTTACTACTATTGCTTTCTTCATGACTTATACATGTTCCTTTGACTACGAGATTATGCAGCTCCCGATTACCGGAGGAACACTTTGTATGCTACCAAACATCACAACGTAACTGGGTGATTATAAAGGTGCTCTATAGGTGTCTCCGATGGTACTTGTTGAGTTGGCATAGATCGAGATTAGGATTTGTCATTCTGATTGCCAGAGAGGTATCTCTGGGCCCTCTCGGTAATGCACATCACTATAAGCCTTCCAAGCAATGTGACTAATGAGTTAGTTGTGGGATGATGCATTACGAAATGAGTAAAGAGACTTGCCGGTAACGAGATTTAGCTAGGTATTGAGATACCGACGATCGAATCTCGGGCAAGTAACATACCGATGACAAAGGGAACAACGTATGTTGTTATGCGGTTTGACCGATAAAGATCTTCGTAGAATATGTAGGAGCCAATATGAGCATCCAGGTTCCATTATTGGTTATTGACCGGAGACGTGTCTCGATCATGACTACATAGTTCTCGAACCCATAGGGTCCGCACGCTTAACGTTCGGTAATATGAGTTTATGTGTTTTGATGTACTGAAGGTAGTTCAGAGTCCCGGATATGATCACGGACATGACGAGGAGTCTCTAAATGGTCGAGACATAAAGATAGATATATTGGATGACTATATTTGGAGATCAGAATAGTTCCATGTGAAATTGGGATTTTACCGGAGTACCGGGAGGTTCTTGGAACCCCCCGGTAAGTGTATGGGCCTTATTGGGCCATAGTGGAGAGAGAGAGAGGAGACCAAGGCAGGCCGCGCCCCCCCTCTCCCTCTGGTCCGAATTGTACTAGGAGGGGGGCGGCGCCCCCCTTTCCTTACTCCTTCTCTCCCCCTTCCTTCTCTCCTAGTCCAACTAGGGAAGGGGGGAATCCTACTCCGGTGGGAGTACGACTCCTCCAGGGCGCGCCATAGGAGGGCTGGCCCTCCCCCTCCTCCACTCCTTTATATACAGGGGAAGGGGGCACCCCATAGACACACAAGTTGATCATTGATCTTTGGCCATGTGCGGTGCCCCCCTCCACCATAATCCACCTCGTTCATATCGTAGCGGTGCTTAGGCGAAGCCCTGTGTCGGTAGCTTCATGAAGGCCGTCATGTTGACGAAACTCTCCCTCGAAGCTCTACTGGATCGTGAGTTCGTGGGATGTCACCAAGCTGAACGTGTGCAGATCGAAGGTGTCGTACGTTCGGTACTAGGATCGGTCGGTCGTGAAGACGTACGACTACATCAACCGCGTTGTCATAACACTTCCGCTTATGGTCTACGAGGGTACGTGGACGACACTCTCCCCTTTCGTTGCTATGCATCACCATGATCTTGCGTGTACGTAGGATTTTTTTTGAAATTACTACGTTCCCCAACAGTGGCATCCGAGCCAGGTTTATGTGTAGATGTTATATGCACGAGTAGAACACAAGTGAGTTGTGGGCGATACCAGTCATACTGCTTACCAGCATGTCATACTTTGATTCGGCGGTATTGTTGGATGAAGCGGCCCGGACCGACATTACGCATATGCTTACACGAGACTGGTTCTACCGACGTGCTTTGCACATAGGTGGCTGGCGGGTGTTAGTTTCTCCAACTTTAGTTGAATCGAGTGTGGCTACGCCCGGTCCTTGTGAAGGTTAAAACAACACATACTTTACAAAATATCGTTGTGGTTTTGATGCGTAGGTAAGAACGGTTCTTGATTAGCCCGTAGCAGCCACGTAAAACTTGCAACAACAAAGTAGAGGACGTCTAACTTGTTTTTGCAGGGCATGTTGTGATGTGATATGGTCAAGACATGATGCTAAATTTTATTGTATGAGATGATCATGTTTTGTAACAGAGTTATCGGCAACTGGCAGGAGCCATATGGTTGTCGCTTTATTGTATGCAATGCAATCGCCATGTAATTTATTTACTTTATCACTAAGCGGTAGCGATAGTCGTAGAAGCAATAGTTGGCGAGACGACAACGATGCTATGATGGAGATCAAGGTGTCGCCCTAGTGACGATGGTGATCATGATGGTGCTTTGGAGATGGAGATCAAAGGCACAAGATGATGATGGCCATATCATATCACTTATATTGATTGCATGTTATGTTTATCTTTTATGCATCTTATTTTGCTTAGATCAACGGTAGCACTATAAGATGATCTCTCACTAAATTTCAAGGTATTAGTGTTCTCCCTGAGTATGCACCATTGCGAAAGTTCGTCGTGCTGAGACACCACGTGATGATCGGGTGTGATAAACTCTATGTTCACATACAACGGGTGCAAGCCAGTTTTGCACACGCATAATACTCGGGTTAAACTTGACGAGCCTAGCATATGCAGATATGGCCTCGGAACACTGATACCGAAAGGTCGAGCGTGAATCATATAGTAGATATGATCAACATAGTGATGTTCACCGCTGAAAACTACTCCATCTCACGTGATGATCGGATATGGTTTAGTTGATATGGATCACGTGATCACTTAGATGATTAGAGGGATGTTTATCTAAGTGGGAGTTCTTAAGTAATTTGACTAATTGAACTTTAATTTATCATGAACTTAGTACCTGATAGTATTTTGCATGTCTATGTTGTTCTAGATATGGCCCGTGCTGTTGTTCCGTTGAATTTTAATGTGTTCCTTGAGAAAGCTAAGTTGAAAGATGATGGTAGCAATTACACAGACTGAGTCTGTAACTTGAGGATTATCCTCATTGCTGCATAGAAGAATTGCGTCCTGGAAGCACCGCTAGGTGCAAGACCCGCTGCAGGAGCAACACCGGACGTTGTGAACGTCTGGCAGAAGAAAGCTGATGACTACTCGATAGTTCAGTGTGCCATGCTTTACAGCTTAGAACCGGGACTTCAACGACGTTTTGAACGCCATGGAGCATATGAGATGTTCCAGGACTTGAAGTTAATATTTCAAGCAAATGCCCGGATTGAGAGATATGAGGTCTCCAGTAAGTTCTACAGCTGCAAGATGGAGGAGAATAGTTCTGTAAGTGAACATATACTCAAAATGTCTGGGTATAATAATCACTTGATTCAACTGGGAGTTAATCTTCTGGATGATAGTGTCATTGACAGAATTCTTCAATCACTGCCACCAAGCTACAAGAGCTTCATGATGAACTATAATATGCAAGCGATGGAAAAGACAATTCCCGAGCTCTTCGCAATGCTAAAGGCTGCGGAAGTAGAAATCAAGAAGGAGCATCAACTGTTGATGGTCAATAAGACCACTAGTTTCAAGAAAAAGGGTAAAAGGAAGAAGGGGAACTTCAAGAAGAACGGCAAGCAAGTTGCTGCTCGAGTGAAGAAGCCCAAGTCTGGACCTAAGCCTGAGACTGAGTGCTTCTACTGCAAAGGGACTGGTCACTGGAAGCGAAACTGTCCCAAGTATTTGGCGGATAAGAAGGATGGCAAGGTGAACAAAGGTATATGTGATATACATGTTATTGATGTGTACCTTACTAATGCTCGCAGTAGCACCTGGGTATTTGATACTGGTTCTGTTGCTAATATTTGCAACTCGAAACGTGGACAACGGATTAAGTGAAGATTGGCTAAGGACGAGGTGATGATGCGCCTGCGAAATGGTTCCAAAGTCGATGTGATCGCGGTCGGCACGCTACCTCTAAATCTACCTTCGGGATTAGTTTTAGACCTGAATAATTGTTATTTGGTGCCAGTGTTAAGCATGAACAGTATATCTGGATCTTGTTTGATGCGAGACGGTTATTCATTTAAATCTGAGAATAATGGTTGTTCTATTTATATGAGTAATATCTTTTATGGTCATGCACCCTTGAAGAGTGGTCTATTTTTGTTGAATCTCGATTGTAGTGATACACATATTCATAATGTTGAAGCTAAAAGATGCAGAGTTGATAATGATAGTGCAACTTATTTGTGGCACTGCCGTTTGGGTCATATTGGTGTAAAGCGCATGAAGAAACTCCATTCTGATGGACTTTTGGAATCACTTGATTATGAATCACTTGGTACTTGCGAACCATGCCTCATGGTCAAGATGACTAAAACTCCGTTCTCTGGAACTATGGAGCGAGCAACAGATTTGTTGGAAATCATACATACTGATGTATATGGTCCGATGAATATTGAGGCTCGCGACGGGTATCGTTATTTTCTCACCTTCACAGATGATTTGAGCATATATGGGTATATCTACTTAATGAAACATAAGTCTGAAACATTTGAGAAGTTCAAAGAATTTCAGAGTGAAGTGGAAAATCATCGTAATAAGAAAATAAAGTTTTTACGATCTGATCGTGGAGGAGAATGTTTGAGTTATGAGTTTGGTCTTCATTTGAAACAATGCGGAATAGTTTCGCAACTCACGCCACCCGGAACACCACAACGTAATGGTGTGTCCGAACGTCGTAACCGCACTTTATTAGATATGGTGTGATCTATGATGTCTCTTACTGATTTACCGCTATCGTTTTAGGCTTATGCTTTAGAGACGACTGCATTCACATTAAATAGGGCACCATCTAAATCCGTTGAGACGACGCCTTATAAACTGTGATTTGGCAAGAAACCAAAATTGTCATTTCTTAAAGTTTGGGGCTGCGATGCTTATGTGAAAAAGCTTCAACCTTATAAGCTCGAACCCAAATCGGAGAAATGTGTCTTCATAGGATACCCAAAGGAGACTGTTGGGTACATCTTCTATCACAGATCAGAAGGCAATACATTCGTTGCTAAGAATGGATCCTTTCTAGAGAAGGAATTTCTCTCGAAAGAAGTGAGTGGGAGGAAAGTAGAACTTGATGAGGTAACTGTACATGCTCCCTTATTGGAAAGTAGTTCATCACAGAAATCAGTTCCTATGATCCCTACACTAGTTAGTGAGGAAGCTGATGATAATGATAATGACACTTCAGATCAAGTTACTACTGAACCTCGTAGGTCAACCAGAATAAGATCCGCACCAGCGTGGTACGGTAATCCTATTCTGGAGGTCATGTTACTTGACCAGGGCGAACCTACGAACTATGAGGAAGCGAGGATGAGCCCAGATTCCATGAAATGGCTTGAGGCCATGAAATCTGAGATGGGATCCATGTATGAGAACAAAGTATAGACTTTGGTTGACTTGCCCGATGATCGGCAAGCCATCGAGAATAAATGGATCTTCAAAAAGAAGACTAACGCTGACGGTAATGTTACTGTCTACAAAGCTCGACTTGTTTTGAAAGGTTTTTGACAAGTTCAAGGAGTTGACTACAATGAGACCTTCTCACCCGTAGCGATGTTTAAGTCCGTCTGACTCATGTTAGCAATTGCCACATTTTATGATTATGAAATTTGGCAAATGGATGTAAAGACTGCATTCCTGAATGGATTTCTGGAAGAAGAGTTGTATATGATGCAACCTAAAGGTTTTATCGATCCAAAGGATGCTAACAAAGTGTGTAACCTCCAGCGACCCATCTATGGACTGGTGCAAGCATCTCGGAGTTGGAATAAACGTTTTTATAGTGTGATCAAAACATATGGTTTTATACAGACTTTTGGAAAAGACTATATTTACAAGAAAGTGAGTGGGAGCTCTGTAGCATTTCTAATATTATATGTGGATGACATATTGTTGTTTGGAAATGATATAGAATTTCTGGATAGAATAAAAGGATACTTGAATAAGAATTTTTCAAAGAAGGACCTCGGTGAAGCTGCTTATATATTGGGCATCAAGATCTATAGAGATAGATCAAGACGCTTAATTGGACTTTCACAAAGCACATAATTTGATAAAGCTTTGAAGAAGTTCAAAATGGATCAAGCAAAGAAAGGGTTCTTGCTTGTGTTACAAGGTGCGAAGTTGAGTTAGACTCAATGCCCGACCACTGCAGAAGATAGAGGGAAAATGAAAAGTGTTCCCTATGCTTCAGCCATAGGCTCTATCATGTATGCAGTGCTGTGTACCAGACCTGATGTGTGCCTTGCTATTAGTTTAGCAGGGAGGTACCAAAGTAATCCAGGAGTGGATCACTGGACAACGATCAAGAACATCCTGAAATACCTGAAAAGGACTGAGGATATGTTTCTCGTTTATGGAGGTGACAAAGAGCTCGTCGTAAATGGTTACGTCGATGCAAGCTTTGACACTGATCCGGATGACTCTAAGTCACAAACCGGATATGTGTTTATATTGAACAGTGGAGCTGTCAGTTGGTGCAGTTCTAAACAAAGCGTCATGGCGGGATCTACGTGTGAAGCGGAGTACATAGCTGCTTCAGAAGCAGCGAATGAAGGAGTCTGGATGAAGGAGTTCATATCCGATCTAGGTGTCATACCTAGTGCATTGGGTCCAATGAAAATCTTTTGTGACAATACTGGTGCAATTTCCTTGGCAAAGGAATCCAGATTTCACAAGAGAACCAAGCACATCAAGAGACTCTTCAATTCCATCAGCGATCAAGTCAAGGAGGGAGACAGAGAGATTTGCAAGATACATACGGATCTGAATGTTGCAGACCCGTTGACTAAGCCTCTCTCACGAGCAAAACATGATCAGCACCAAGACTTCATGGGTGTTAGAATCATTACTATGTAATCTAGATTATTGACTCTAGTGCAAGTGAGAGACTGAAGGAAATATGCCCTAGAGGCAATAATAAAGTTGTTATTTGTATTTCCTTATATCATGATAAATGTATATTATTCATGCTAGAATTATATTAACCGGAAACTTAGTACATGCGTGAATACATAAACAAACAAAGTGTCACTAGTATGCCTCTACTTGACTAGCTCGTTCAATCAAAGATGGTTGTGTTTCCTAACCATAGACATGAGTTGTCATTTTATTAACGGGATCACATCATTAGAGAATGATGTGATTGACTTGACCCATTCCGTTAGCTTAGCACTTGATCGTTTAGTTTACTGCTATTGCTTTCTTCATGACTTATACATGTTCCTATGACTATGAGATTATGCAACTCCCGATTACCGGAGGAACACTTTGTGTGCTACCAAACATCACAACGTAACTGGTGATTATAAAGGTGCTCTACAGGTGTCTCCGATGGTACTTGTTGAGTTGGCATAGATCGAGATTAGGATTTGTCACTCCGATTGTCGGAGGGGTATCTCTGGGCCCTCTCGGTAATGCACATCACTATAAGCCTTGCAAGCAATGTGACTAATGAGTTAGTTGCGGGATGATGCATTACGGAACGAGTAAAGAGACTTGCCGGTAATGAGATTGAGCTAAGTATTGAGATACCGACGATCGAATCTCGGGCAAGTAACATACCGATGACAAAGGGAACAACGTATGTTGTTATGCGGTTTGACCGATAAAGATCTTCGTAGAATATGTAGGAGCCAATATGAGCATCCAGGTTCCGCTATTGGTTATTGACCGGAGACGTGTCTCGGTCATGTCTACATAGTTCTCGAACTCGTCCGCACGCTTAACGTTCGGCAATATGAGTTTATGTGTTTTGATGTACCGAAGGTAGTTCGGAGTCCCGGATATGATCATGGACATGACGAGGAGTCTCGAAATAATCGAGACATAAAGATCGATATATTGGATGACTATATTTGGACATCGGAATAGTTTCGGGTGAAATTAGGATTTTACCGGAGTACCGGGAGGTTACCGGAACCCCCCGTAAGTGTATGGACCTTATTGGGCCATAGTGGAGAGAGAGAGAGAGGAGACCAGGGCAGGCCGCACGCCCCCTCTCCCTCTGGTACGAATTGAACTAGGAGGGGGGCGCCCCCCCTTTCCTTCCTCGCTCTCTCCCCCTTCCTTCTCTCCTAGTCCAACTAGGGAAGGGGGAGGGGGAGAATCCTACTCCCGGTGGGAGTAGGACTCCTCCAGGGCGCGCCATAGGAGGGCCGGCCCTCCCCCCTCCTCCACTCCTTTATATACGGGGGAAGGGGGCACCCCATAGACACGCAAGTTGATCATTGATCTTTAGCCGTGTACGGTGCCCCCTCCACCATAATCCACCTCGGTCATATCATTGTGGTGCTTAGGCGAAGCCCTGCGTCGGTAGCTTCATCATCACCGTCATCACGCCGTCGTGCTGACGGAACTCTCCCTCGAAGCTCTCCTGGATCGTGAGTTCGTGAGACGTCACCGAGCTGAACGTGTGCAGATCGCGGAGGTGCCGTACGTTTGGTACTAGAATCGGTCGATGGTGAAGACGTACAACTACATCAATGACGTTGTCATAACGCTTCCGCTTACGGTCTACGAGGGTACGTGGACGACACTCTCCCCTCTCGTTGCTATGCATCACCATGATCTTGCGTGTGCATAGGATTTTTTTTGAAATTACTACGTTCCCCAACAGAGTGTACATGCGTGTATATGAGCGTCTGCCATTTGTACCCTTTTTCTCCGGAGAAAAACTTTCGTATATTAAAAAAAACCCGGATAACTTGCATAAATTTCTTGTTCCAAACATAGGCTTCAATGTCTTAACAGAGCACCTTGACACAGAGAACTATACACAAGAGACGTATGTACACGATGCAGAGGCCACAGGTCGGCACTCACATGATGGAGCAGGCGCTGGGGTTGTCGTCGCTGAAGTAGCTCCGCTCGTCGGCAGGCACGGCGGCGTTGGACAGCGCCTGCTGCTCGTGGTAGTACCCATGGAGGTCCGAGTCGTAGTAGCCATGGACGTGGTAGTTGTACGAGCTGGCGCTGCCGTACTGCGCCGCCGGCATGTAGCCGCTCCTACCGTGCGGAACGCTGTTGTAGTAGCGGTGCGCATGGGCGGCGGAGGCGGGCTTGGCCTGGTACGAGTAGTAGGCCGGCTGAGCGTGAGCGTAGGCGTGGTGGTAGCCCGGGTCGTACGCCGACGGCCACAGCACGACGAGCTTCCCCGTGCGCCGCGCCGCGCGCAGCACCTTCTTCTGGGTCGCCGTGCCGGTCACCGTCACCTTGTCCCGCGCTCGGTCCACGTCCACGTAGTGCACGCCTGCACAACACGACCACAAACTTATCATCAGGACATGTCTCTCTCCATGCGTACTGTATGTCAAGCTAGTCTGATAGTACCACAATCACGATGAGAAATTCCTTTGGTGGTACTACGTACGTACCTTGAAGCCTGAGAAGGGCCTTCCTCACGTTGTCTTCGCAGCCGTCGCAGTCGATGTTCATCTGCATCTCCACGATCTGCACGCAAAACAAGATTTCTCAAGGATTTAGCAGTACACCTTGGCAATTTAGCCGTGGACAAAGGCAGACAGGTGCAAGAACTTACCGTCATGGCTGATTGCTCTTGGAGAGGCTAGGCGATGTGAGTCTGACAAAGTCGAGCTCCTTTCTAACTCTGAGTGATCTGCTAGGACAATGTAGGGATGCATATAAGGGCCGGAAGGAGATGACAATTGACAAAGGCCTGGATATTTATTTTTGAGGTCAAGTCAGCTCGTGGATAGCTGAAGATATCTACTACCAGCTGCAAGTTGCACCAGTAGTGCGTATATATGTAGTGACAGTGGACGTTTTATTATTTGACATGTCATTTCGGTGCTGCATCATGAAAGCGACGTGGCAACGCGTCATAACGTTTCGTCTCGGACTGCCATGACGACGCTGAGCGGTGAATGGCCTGGAAGTTGCGTGACAGTTTTGCGGACGCTGTAGAGCGATCCATCAAGTTAATTTAGCTGACCGACAAAAAAGCCGACCGCACGCCCGGAAAGTTGGATCCCTCGAGGCGATCAAGGAGGCGACTAGGGGTCCCTTGCGCGCCGCCGGTGACGCCGCCGGTTTCCTCTCTCTTCGTCGGCCGCTCCGGCGGCGGGAGGGAGGGAGAACCTCGGGTCTGTTCACTAGATGGGTGTGTGGTAGGGTTAGGGTTGAGGGAGACGCTGCCGAGGCCGTTGCGGTGGTGTTGCATCGGAATAAGTTTCTCCGGGCTTCGTTCGCGGTCAGGCGAGGCTTTTGCCTTTTTCTAGGAGCCAGCGGTATTGGGGATCTCCGGATCTCGTCGAGGTCGCGGGCTATGGTGGTTGGAGGTCCATCGGCACTGGCCGTTTGGATCCTCAGATGGGCGATGGAGGTAGGGAGACGAAGACCTTTCTTCTCCCTTGTTGGTACGATTTGTTGCTGCTGTTCTTCTCCTTCCTCTGCGCTGATGCTGGTGAGAGATCCTGCTTTGCCCAGGCGGATGGCCCGGTCGCGGTGCTGGACCGGTCGGATGACTCGAGTTCTCTTCCTTCTGGAAGGGACACTTTTCGCGGTACTCAAAGCCAAAGATTGTGACGGCTGTTGCAGGTGTGTTGGATTGATGTCTATGCCTTCTCAGCGCTGGTGTCAAGAAAGGAGGAAGCAGCGTGGCGGCAATTTTACCGTGGTCGAAGATGATGACCTGTTTGCGACTGGTTGGAGTCTTCTCTCAAGATTCAGGGATGATGACACAGGGCTCCGGAGATCTTCTTGTGTTATGATTGTCTTAGGGTACTCTAAGTGTTCATGGTTCTTTGTTTTTGCGTTTCACTGTGCTTGTAAGGGTCACCTACTTTGTACTGATTCGTGATTTGCATGAACAATTTCTCAAAAAAAAAGTTAATTTAGCTGACCTAGAGTAGTGCCGGTATTTTTTGAGGAATAATTAAGCTGACCCTACAAATAAAATTGCCACCATCTACCACTAAAACTGCCATTCAAATCGGTCGTAAATTCCATCCCCTCCTCAAGAACGTTCGCCAGCTATTAGGGTCAAAAAGTTATCCTACATGAACCTTGAATTTAACTTTTGCTTAAAAGGTTCTGGAACTTCAGCGGAACTTATTGTAATTTTCGAAGTAAAATAGAATCCATGAAACTTGTCTCAAATAAGTATATCGGTCATACGAAAATGTACTATTTGAGTCTCTCAGATGATCCCTCGCTAGTGTGTATAATTACGGAAGATATCTGACGAATGTTCGACTGGAACCAATCCTCAGCGAACACACCCACGGCCACACAGGATCTAGATCTCATGGATGGCAGTTTCTGAATAAATTTGCCCCAAAATAAATAAAATGCCATGCCCTAACACTTAAATGACACCCCCACTAACACTTAAAATGTTGTTCGTGTCGTTGCAGAGAACGGTCGCTAGATATTACCATCATATAATTATAATCATTACAAATACTTTGTTTAGATCTAAGATTCAAAAGAATACAAAGTAACTGATGTGACTAATAATTACAATAATATCATTCAGAGACTTTTGCTTCGTGGTACCAATCTCTTCAACACGAAATACTCCTAAGACTTTAGTAAAGAGACTATAATAAAACTGTAGCAGCGATAATGCCATTCCCTCACCAACACGAACATGATTACCAATAAACTTTCTAAAAGTCTCTTGAATCGCCTATCAAAAAAGATGAGAAGCCTTGAGCAATAACATATATATCACGACTTGGTTGCCATCGAATCTGCCGAGCGTTCTGGTTAATGGAATTTATGTTTTAAAAAAACCAAGCTTTGCATCAATGCATCATATATATCAGAAACAAGAAGAAAGAATAAAGTAGAAGCATGGTTTTGTACAACTCACTTGCGTAACTCATCTGGCTATAGCGGCTCTAAATGACTCCAAATTTACTAACATAGCGAGAAATAGGAGCCTATTAGCATCATTTTCAGTTTAGCGTTAAAAGTGCATAGCTTTAGCGGGAGTGCTCTCCAAAAACTATAGCAGGCTATTTGAAACTTTGTGTTTAGTTCTTTTGGTACCTCCATTGTGTACCGAGGAACATCAACTTGGTATCACTGCGTGAAGGGAGTAGTTCTGAATAGTAGTATCAAAAGGCTGGACACAATAAGTGCGGAGGCGAAGAATGAGAAATACCTGGGTTTACCAGTGTATACAGGCAAAGCCTCACCCTTTCTACTAACACCTTGCACCTGGGTCTATCGGCGCATATCGCCAAAGCCTCACCCTTTCTACTAAGGGGGCTGCTACGAATCAGCTGGATGATTTCCTCGGGAAATCGTCCCCCTAACTAGCCGTCCGATCTGACGGGGGTTGCCGTTGGATCGTAGCACAAGCTCGTCTTCCTTCCCTGTACGCAGCGCCAACAGTTGGATCGCAGCACAAACCTGGTCTTCCTTCCCTGTACCAAGCGCAGCAGCTTCCATGGTAGCACCGGTGGCGCCACCGACGCTCCATTGCAACCTCCGGCGTGCTTCACTACAGCTCCGGCAGCGCTCCATTGCAACCCCGACAACCTTACGGCGTGCTTCACTGTAGCTCCGGCGATGCTCCATTGCAACCCGACGACCCTTCGACGTGCTTCACTGCAGCTCCTGGCGACGCTCCATTGCAACCCTGACGACCCTCCGGCGTGCTTCACTGCAGCTCCGGCGACGCTATATTGCAACCCCGACCCTCCGACGACGCTTCACTGCAGCCGCGGTGGAGCTCCAATGGCCCCAAGATCTCTCCAATGCAGCTCCGCCGCCGGCGACTTGTAGCATCAGCAGGTTGTATTGCAGCGCTGTGGCCATGGATGTGTTGCTCTGCATCAGAGCACAGACAGTCGTCGACGAGCGCGGCGTATCGCCGGCGATACCGACGAGAGACCGCCTCCCCCGTGCGCGCTGCATCGCACCCTCGGGGATGCAACACCGCGGCGGTGGCGCATGGACTTCATCGTCTCTGTCGCTCCCTTTTTTGCAGCACCGTGGCCGAAGTCCGCCATGGGGGCTCTCCTCTTCTCGCGAGTAGAGATGGGGAACAGATAAAGGGGGCAGGGATGAAAACGTGTGGAGAAGAGACGGGGTGGAAGAGTTAAGGCCGGCTGGGCGAAGCGGTGGAGGGCGAGAGGACACGTGTCGATCAACGGGAGAGGCTTGCGATCATTTTTTTCATCCGGTTGAAAACAAACGTTTCCCTTGTACTAACCCCTTGCATGACAATAATAAATTAGTTTTATATGGTACAAGAAAAACATTAATTTTCCCTCGGGTTTTCTTTCCACCGATGGCCATGCCATCGAGAGCATTTCCCACCGATCTACACCCATCTTGTGTTGTGTGTCCCTCCTGACTCACATCAGGTTTCCCCTGCATCCCGATCCTCGTGTGGGATGTAAGATTTTGAATTGAGTAGTCGAAGCTACTAGGAATTAGACCACGAGGATTGCTAATACACCAAGAGGAAGTTGGTGACATCAGGAGAAAGAAGACCCTAGCGCGCTACTCAAACTTCAGCACCTTGAAGAGGATGAACTTTTTTCTTTTCTTTTTTTAGAAATGGGGAAACACCCCGTGAAGTGGATGAACTAGATGATTTGATTCGGGACGATGAAGTTGACATGGCGGACGAACAACTGAAGTGGCTAGCCCTAAAGAGATTACAGACGGAGAAGGGGTTCAGCCAAGGGGCGTTGATAGCTGATATGAAAGTGTCCTGGAATCTTGCACATGAGATGATATGGAGCAGGATTAACCCTACAGTGTTCTTTGTGCAATTCCATTTGTCTAGTTTATTGGAGCAAGGCATTGCATCAAGGTTTGTGGGATTTCAAGGCTAGCATTGATTATTCAAGAGTACGGTGGTTATGCAAACCCTGAAAGTGTCAAGTTTGTTAAAGTTGAGACGCGTGAAGTCAAATTCAGAAATATGGAGATGAGGATTGGCGAGGTGCAGGAAATACCAATAACCCTACTTAGTGGTTTTGTTGGACAGTTTTCTACGAGTCCTAGTGAAACTTGATGGCAACAAGAAGCTGACAAGGTTTTTCAGTTTTATAAGAGGAGACTGAACATATTTCTGTAAGGTGAGGTATGAGAAGTTATCTACTTTTCTATAGGGCATGTGGTAGGATGGGACATAGGCATTAGGAATGTGTCACAAGTGAACATAATGAAGCTACACTAGAGTGGGGTTCATTCATCCTAGCTCCAAGAAAGGGGAGTCAGAATGTGCATGATATGGGCCCTGGTCGTGATGCTAATGGCGACCGATAATATGACGACTTTGGTTATGAAAGAAAGCATGGCCATGGTGTTACAGTAAGAAGATTTACTGTAGAAGACGAAGATGGAGCCATGAGTAAGCGAACCGAGAAGAAAAATATTATGACATGGAAAGGATGAGGATGGAGCGGAGGATGAGAACTAGGATGAGGACCTCCAAGCAAATGGAAAAATTTAGGAAGGGGGCCTACCACCAAACTCGAGCTTGCTTGGGAAGAGGCTGGTATTAGAGTCGGTTCTAATCATGGCTTGACATAGAGGGGAGAGTGTCCTGCAAAATTGACAAGTTTGAAGAAGGCAATGTCCCACCAGATTGAAGGAAATATGCCCTAGAGCCAATAATAAAGATGTTATTTTATATTTCCTTATTCATGATAAATGTTTATTATTCATGATAGAATTGTATTAACCGGAAACTTAATACATGTGTGGATACATAGACAAAACACCGTCTCCCTAGTATGCATCTACTTGACTAGCTCGTTAATCAAAGATGGTTAAGTTTCCTAGCCATAGACATGTGTTGTCATTTGACGAACGGGATCACATCATTAGGATAATGATGTGATGGACAATACCCATCCATTAGCTTAGCATAATGATCATTCAGTTTTATTGCTACTGCTTTGTTCATGTCAAATACATATTCCTCCGACCATGAGATTATGAAACTCCCAAATACAGGAGGAATGCCTTGTGTGCTACCAAACGTCACAATATAACTGGGTGATTATAAATATGCTCTACAGGTATCTCCGAAGGTGTTTGTTGGGTTGGCATAGATCGAGATTAGGATTTGTCACTCCGAGTATTGGAGAGGTATCACTCGGCCCTCTCGGTAATGCACATCATAAGAAGCCTTGCAAGCAATGTGACTAATGAGTTAGTTGCGGGATGATGCATTATAGAACGAGTAAAGAGACTTGCCAGTAACGAGATTGAACTAGGTATGAAGATACCGACAATCGAATCTCAGGCTATGGAGATGCCCATTAATAGATATCAATGTGAGTGAGTAGGGATTGCCATGCAACGGATGCACTAGAGCTATAAATATATGAAAGCTGAACAAAAGAAACAAGTGGGTGTGCATCCAACTTGCTTGCTCACGAAGACCTAGGACATTTTGAGGAAGCCCATCATTGGAATATACAAGCCAAGTTCTATAATGAAAAATTCCCACTAGTATATGAAAGTGACAACATAGGAGACTCTCTATCATGAAGATCATGGTGCTACTCTGAAGCACAAGTGTGGAAAAAGATATAGTAGCATTGTCCCTTCTCTCTTTTTCTCTCCTTTTATTTTTTTCCTTTTTTTCTTTTTTTCTTTTTCTCCTTTTTTTTCTTTTGGCCTCTTTTTTTCTTTTTGGCCTTTCTTCCTTTTTTTCTTTTTGTAACGTCCGAAGTCTCATCCCGACTTGTGGGGGAATCATAGTCTCCATCATCCTTTCCTCACTGGGACAATGCTCTAATAATGAAGATCATCACACTTTTATGGATTTACAACTCAAATATTACAACTCAAAGCTAGAACAAGATATGAATCTATATGAATGCCTCCGGTGGTGTACCGGGATATGCAATGAATCAAGAGCGACATGTATGAAGATTATGAAGGTGGCTTTGCCACAAATACGATATCAACTACATGATCATGCAAAGAGCAATATGAAAAAAGTAATGTGTGTCATATGAACGGAACGGTGGAAAGTTGCATGGCAATATATCTCGGAATGACTATGGAAATGCCATAATAGGTAGGTATGGTGGCTATTTTGAGGAAGGTATATGGTGGGTGCATGGTACCGGCGAAAGTTGCACGGCACAAGAGAGGCTAGCAATGGTGGAAGTGTGAGGGTGCGTATAATCCATGGACTCAACATTAGTCAAAAGAACTCATATACTTATTGCAAAAATTTACAAGTCATCAAAAACAAAGCACTATGCGCATGCTCCTAGGGGGATAGATTGGTAGGAAAAGACCATCGCTCGTCCCCGACCGCCACTCATAAGGAAGACAATCAATAAATAAAATTATGCTCCAACTACATCACAAAGCGGTTCACCATACGTGCATGCTACGGGAATCACAAACCTCAACACAAGCATTTTTCATTATCACCTCGACTAGCATGACTTTAATATCACTACCCCCATATCTCAAAACAATTATCAAGTATCAAATTGATCATAGCATCCAATTCACTTTCTATGATAGTTTTTATTATACCCAACTTGGATGCTCATCATTCTAGGACCAAAATTTGTAACCATAGCAAATACCATGCTGTTCTAAAAGACTCTCAAAATAATATAAGTGAAGCATGAGAGACTAGCAATTTCTACAAAATATGACCACTTCCGTGCTCTAAAGGATATAAGTGATGCACTAGAGCAAATGACAAACTACTCCAAAAGATATAAGTGAAGATCAATGAGTAGTCGAATAATTGTGCAACTATGTGAAGACTCTCTAACATTAAGGAATTTTAGATCTTGGTATTGTATTAAAAAAGCAAGCAAAACAAAATAAAATGACATTGCAAGGATAGACAACTCATGTGAAGAAGTAAAAACTTAGGCTCAACCGATACTAACCGATAGTTGTTGAAGAAGAAAGGTGGGATGCCTACCGGGGCATCCCCAAGCTTAGATGCTTGAGAATTCTTGAAATATTATCTTGGGGTGCCTTGGGAATCCCCAAGCTTGAACTTTTGTGTCTACTTAATTCCTTTCATATCATGGTTTCTCTTTTTTATCAAAAAGCTTCATCCACACCAAACTCAACAAGAACTCGTGAGATAGGTTAGTATAAACCAATGCAAAACCTTATCATTTTCTACTGTAACAAATCACTAAAATTATTATTCAACATTACATACTAAATGTCTCTGCATATTTAATACTCCTATCCTCAAATAGAATCATTAAACAAGCAAACATATGCAAACATAACAGCAATCTGCCAAAACAGTACAGTCTGTAAAGAATGCAAGATTCATCATACTTCCCTAACTCCAAAAATTACGAAATAAAATTCCCACTGTAGAAGATTTATCATAGCTCATTATGCAAAAAGTTTCAACATTATATCATTTTCTGAATTTTCTAGGGAATTTTTGCAGCAGCAGTAAACTTTCTGTTTTCAAACAGCAACAGGTATACTAGCAAAATAAGCATGGTAAAGGCTATCCTTGACTTTTTTGTTGAAAATATAGATGCAGAACATTATTCTAAATAACAGCAAGAAAGTACTAACAAAACAAAATGACGCTTCAAGCAAAACACATATCATGTGGTGAATAAAAATATAGCTCCAAATAAAGTTACCGATGAACGAAGACGAAAGAGGGGATGCCATCCGGGGCATCCCCAAGCTTAGGCTCTTGGTTGTCCTTGAATATTACCTTGGGGTTCCTTGGGCATACCCAAGGTTAGGCTCTTGCCACTCCTTATTCTATAGTCCATCGAATCTTTACCCAAAGCTTGAAAACTTCACAACAGAAAACTCAACAGAAAACTCGTAAGCTCCGTTAGTATAAGAAAATAAAACCACCACTTAGGTACTGTAATGAACTCATTATAAATTCATATTGGTGTAATATCTACTGTACTCCAACTTATCTATGGTCCATATCCTTGGATACTACTCATAGATTCATCAAAATAAGCAAACAGCACATAGAAAACAAAATCTGTCAAAAACAGAACAGTCTGTAGTAATCTATATCAAACGTATACTTCTGGAACTCCAAAAATCCTACAAAATTAGGAAGTCCTAAGAAATTTGTGTAATAATCCAGAGCAAAAATAATCAGGTAAAAATCACGTTACGTTGAATTAACAAAACTAATTTATTGGGTGCAAAAGTTTCTGATTCTCAACAGGATCAACACAACTATCACCGCAAGCTATCCTAAAGGTCTTATTTGGCACTTTATTGAAAAAAAAGCTATAAAACATGATTACTACAGTAGCATAATCATGTGAACACACAAGAACAGTAGGGGTAAAATTTGGGTTGTCTCCCAACAAGCGCTTTTTTTAATGTCTTTCTAGCTAGGCATGATGATGACAATGATGCTCACATAAAAGATAAGAATTGAAACATAATGGGAGCATCATGAAGCATATGACTAGAACATTTAAGCCTAACCCACTTCCTATGCATAGGGATTCTGTGAGCAAACAACTCATGGGAACAATAATCAACTAGCACAGGAAGGCAAAACAAGCATAGCTTCAAGATTTTAAGCACATAGAGAGGAAACTTGATATTATTGCAATTCCTACAAGCACATGTTCCTCCCTCATAATAATTTTCAGTAGCATCATGAATTAATTCAACAATATAACCAGCACCTAAAACATTCTTTTCATGATCTACTTGCATAGAAAATTTACTACTCTCCACATAAGCAAATTTCTTCTCATGAATAGTAGTGGGAGCAAACTCAACAAAATAATTATCATGTGAGGCATAATCCAATTGAAAACTAAAATCATGATGATAAGTTTCATGGTTATCATTATTCTTAATAGCATACAAGTCATCACAATAATCATAATAGATAGCAACTTTGTTCTCATAATCAATTGAGACCTCTTCCGAAATAGTGGATTCACCACTAAATAAAGTTGACACTCTTCCAAATCCACTTTCATGTTCATCACAATAAGATTCAACATCCTCCAAAATAGTGGGATCATTACTTCCTAAAGTTGACACTCTTCCAAACCCACTTTCATCAGTATAATCATCATAAATAGGAGGCATGCTTTCATCATAATAAATTTGCTCATCAAAACTTGGGGGACAAAAAAATATCATCTTCATCGAACATAGCACCCCCAAGCTTGTGGCTTTGCATATCATTAGCATCATGGATATTCAAGGAATTCATACTAACAACATTGCAATCATGCTCATCATACAAAGATCTAGTACCAAACATTTTAATGCATTCTTCTTCTAGCACTTGAGCATAATTTTCCTTACCATCATTCTCACAAAAGATATTAAAAAGATGAAGCATATGAGACAAACTCGATTCTATTTTTTTGTAGTTTTCATTTATAAACTAAACTAGTGATAAAACAAGAAACAAAAAGATTCGATTGCAAGATCTAAAGATATACCTTCAAGCACTCACCTCCCCGGCAACGGCGCCAGAAAAAAGCTTGATGTCTACTACACAACCTTCTTCTTGTAGACATTGTTGGGCCTGCAAGTGCACAGATTTGTAGGACAGTAGCAAATTTCCCTCAAGTGGATGACCTAAGGTTTATCAATCCGTGGGAGGCGTAGGATGAAGATGGTCTCTCTCAAACAGCCCTGCAACCAAAAAACAAAGAGTCTCTTGTGTCCCCAACACACCCAATACAATGGTAAATTGTATAGGTGCACTAGTTCGGCGAAGAGATGGTGATACAAGTGCAATATGGATGGTAGATAAAGGTTTTTGTAATCTAAAATTATAAAAAACAGCAAGGTAACTAATGATAAAACTGAGCATAAACGGTATTGCAATGGTAGGAAACAAGGCATAGGGTTCATACTTTCACTAGTGCAAGTTCTCTCAACAATAATAACATAGATAGATCATATAACAATCCCTCAACATGCAACAAAGAGTCACTCCAAAGCCACTAATAGCGGAGAACAAATGAAGAGATTATGGTAGGGTACTAAACCACCTCAAAGTTATTCTTTCGGATCGATCTATTCAAGAGTTCTACTAGAATAACACCTTAAGACACAAATCAACCAAAACCCTAATGTCACCTAGATACTCCATTGTCAGTTCAAGTATCCGTGGGCATGATTATACGATATGCATCACACAATCTCAGATTCATCTATTCAACCAACACAAAAGTACTTCAAAGAGTGCCCCAAAGTTTCTACCGGAGAGTTAACATGAAACGTGTGCCAACCCCTATGCATAGGTTCATGGGCGGAACCCGCAAGTTGGTCACCAAAACATACATCAAGTGGCACGTGAAATCCCATTGTCACCACAGATAAGCACGACAAGACATACATCAAGTGTTCTCAAATCCTTAAAGACTCAATTCGACAAGATAACTTCAAAGGGAAAACTCAATCCATTACAAGAGAGTAGAGGGGGAGAAACATCATAAGATCCAACTATAATAGCAAAGCTCGCGATACATGAAGATCGTGCCATAGAGAGAACACGAGAGAGAGAGAGATCAAACACAGAGCTACTGGTACATACCCTCAGCCCCGAGGGTGAACTACTCCCTCCTCGTCATGGATAGCACCGGGATGATGAAGATGGCCACCGGTGATGGGTCCCCCCTCCGGCAGGGTGCCGGAACGGGCTCCCGAGAGGTTTTTGGCGGCTACAGAGGCTTGCGGCGGCGGAACTCCCGATCTATCTTCTGTTTTGATGTTTTTAGGGTACGTAGGCTTATATAGGTGAAAGAAGTCGGTCGGGGGAGCTTCGAGGGGCCCACGAGAGGGTAGGGCGCACCCCCTATCTCGTGGCCTCCTCGATGATCCCCTGGCTTGCACTCCAAGTTCCTGGGATTGGTTCTGTTACAAAAAATAACTCTTCCGAAGGTTTCATTCCGTTTGGACTCCGTTTGATATTCTTTTTCTTCAAAATATTGAAACAGGCAATAAAACAACAATATGGGCTGGGCCTCTGGTTAATAGGTTAGTCCCAAAAATGATATAAATGTGTAAAATAAAGCCCATAAACATCCAAAAGGGGTAATATAATAGCATGGAACAATCAAAAATTATAAATACGTTGGAGACGTATCAGTACGCCATCTAAGGAGAGGAGGAGTCCGACTCGTCCCCTTCCCCAATTCGCGCCCCCTTCCTTAGGGAAGGGAGGCACTTTCCCACTTGGGCCTTTTTTGGCCCAAGTTGCCCTCCACCTCTTGGTCTTTTTAGGCCCGTTGATATTTAAATTAAATATAAAATATTCTAATGATTTTTAGAGAATTATATATATATATAATTTAATATCCTTGGAAACATTTTCCACCTATATATATTGATCGGTAATACCCGGTATTACACTCACCGAAACCCTTCGGGTGATCCCGAAACGCTGCCGGAACTCTCGGAACTAGTGTGGATATTAATGAAAAAAATTCACAAATATATTCTCATTACTCATGTACCACTAACACTCACCGGATCATGATTACCTTAAGTTTGTGACCCCGTAGGTTTGGTAAATCATAGACATGAACGAAACTCTTCATTCAATGACTGATGGCGGAACCGTGGACATCCATATCGGTCCCTATGGTCACACAAATGATATTCGAGTGAACCTTTGGTTATCATGTGATGTTGCCTTTACTTTGTGATACTTTACAAAACCTGGTGTTCATCGGTATCCTCCTGAGTCATCACCATGCTCACTATACTGTTGCTCCCATTACCAGTTTTGTTCTTCTTTCTCGTTGAAGTGTTCCGGCATCCCCGTGACGTAGTGTCTGGCGATACGATTATGGATGCCATCACATCGAGAGGGCCCTAATAATATCTCTCCATCGCCAGAGGAGCAAATCCCACTCTCGAGCTATCCGGTCACTTGTCAAACTTTTCGGTGAACCTGAAAGTTGTCGTTATGATTGCTACTTCTTGAGCTTGCATTGGTTTTTCCCTTGAAGAGGAAACGGTGATGCAGCAAAGTAGAGATAAGTATTTCCCTCAGTTTGAGAACCAAGGTATCAATCCAGTAGGAGACAACGCACAAATCACCGAATACCCTCACAGACAATCAAACAAACTTGCACCCAATGCGATAAAGGGGTTGTCAATCCCTTCAAGATTACTTGCAAAAGTGAGATCTGATATAGATAAACGATAAAGTAAATATTTTTTGGTATTTTGGTTTTATAGATCAGAAAGTAAAAGATTGCAAGAATAGTAGATCAGAAACTTGTATGATGGAAAATAGAACTTATATGATGGAAAAGAGACCCCGAGGCCATAGGTTTCACTAGAGGCTTCTCTCAAGATAGAAAATAATACGGTGGGTGAACAAATTACTGCCGAGCAATTGATAGAAAAGCGCAAAGTTATGATGATATCTAAGGCAATGATCATGAATATAGGCATCACGTCCGTGTCAAGTAGACCGGCTCCTGCCTGCATCTACTACTATTACTCCACACATCAACCGCTATCTAGCATGCATCTAGAGTATTAAGTTCATAAAGAACGGAGTAACGCATTAAGTAAGATGACATGATGTAGAGGAATTAAATCAAGAAATATGATGAAACCCCCATCTTTTTATCCTCGATGGCAACAATACAATACGTGCCTTGCTGCCCCTACTGTCACTGGGAAAGGACACCACAAGATTGAACCCAAAGCTAAGCACTTCTCCCATTGCAAGAAAAACCAATCTAGTTGGCCAAATCAAACTGATAATTCGAAGAGACTTGCAAAGACATCAAATCATGCATAAACGAATTCAGAGAAGATTCAAATAATATTAATAGATAATCCGATCATAAATCCACAATTCAACGGATCTCGGCAAACGCACCGCAAAAGAGTATTACATTGAGTAGATCTCAAAGAACATCGAGGGGAACAGGGTATTGAGAATCAAAGAGAGAGAAGAAGCCATCTAACTACTAGCTATGGACCCGTAGGTCTGAGGTAAACTACTTGTCGGGGATATACCCCGCGGTATGACCCGGTCGGACTTGGCGCTTCACCGATGACCCGCCGAAGGACTGGCGACTCATGGGGCTGGCGGCTCACTGGTCAGACGACTCACGGATGACCCCGACGGCGGGTCACATAGAAGACTAGGCCCAAGGCCCAGTAGGCCGGCTCATATTATGGAGGGCCGGATTAAGACATAAGGCATGAGGAATATTTCCTTTACGAGGAAGCAAGACCCGTACTTGTATCCGACTTGTAATAGATAATAAGTTAGTTCTAATCCTAATAGGACTCTACATGTAAGCCGCCCTTTCAATTTATATAAGGAGGGGCAGGGAACCCCCAGAGGGGACAAGCGATAAGAAACAATTTCTAGGGTTAGACATAAAGAGCCGACCAAGCCGGCGACTCCCTCATGATCATAATGAGACCTAGCCACAAACAACATGTAGGGTTATTACCGGATGATGTTTCATGGGGCCCGAAGCTGTCTAAATCCTTGTCTTGTGTTGCGTCTCTCGATTAAGTCCTCACACTAAGGACATCTTCCGTGACAATTCTACGACAGTTGGCGCCCACCATGAGGCCTGCGCACGGTGGTGTTGAGTTCTTCGAGGGAGCTCTTTAGAATTCGAGAAGCTCGCGATTGACTAGATGAAGATGAAGAAGAGTTAGGGAACAATCGCATAGGATGACCCTGTATGAACAAATCAGCAGATTCGTTATTTGATGACCAGATCCATCTAATCTGCTAGTTCCACAATCAAAAGAAATTAGGATGACATCGGATGCGTTTCCGCAAGTCGCCGAATTCATACTATCACCGTTATTCATGGCTCGAGTTCGTTTCTGCTACAAACTGCTAATAGGCACCGCAGCAGATCGGAAGGGAAAAAGATAGGAACCATCTGGCTATCGGTTGACCGCTCAAGAGAACACCAGATCGAGAGAGAATCCAATCTGAACCGGTTTACCTACCTCGATTTCTTGTCCGTTTTAAAAAAAGGGGTAAGTACCACGTCCTGTGCGTCAGTTAGTCAATTAATCAATCATCATGAGAAGAAGGATGAGTCCGGCGCGCCTCTGCTTCCTGTTTGCTCTACCATACTCGGCCTCGAATAGCTACAGCTGCGGCATCGCTTGTGACCCGCCTCGCCTGACCAAGGGGGTCTTGAGCTGCCCGTCGCCGCCGCGGTTACTGCCTCCGCAGCACTCTAGCCACTGTTGCCGGCTGCCCCTCCATAGCCTTGAGCCGCCGCTCCTGCGGTGGCTCTCGACTCCGAGTCGTCTTGAGCCGCCGGTGCCACCACGAGCCGCCCGCTCCACTACCACTACGGCCTCGCCCGGCCTCTCAGTCTTCAAAACTCGCCTAAGCCGCCGGGCCTCGCTGGAATCGCCCCGCCTGCGCCATGGCTCGCCTTGCGCCGCCTCGAAGCCACCGCTGCCGGACTCACTCTGAGCCGCCCTCACGGCCTGCTCCTCCATGTCCTACGTCCCTGCCTCCACAAACCGCCGTGGACCCTGCCAAGTCACCGGTTTTCACCATCAGGGACGCACTGCTCCCTTCACTGTGCCTGAGGCGCCGACGCCTCTCCGTCGCCTACACTGCCGCGAGATGACCTCAAACCGCGCCTCCAACCTGCCAGTTCGCGACCCACAGCTGCAAGACCAGCCAGTATTCTTTCGCCCTGTCTACTGTGTCGGTCAAAGTTTTAGAATTGGGGTTGGTCAAGCTTGCTAAATAACAAAGACAACTCGATGATGACAAGGATTCCAACGGGAGTCAACAGAGTTGACCATCACCCGGAAACGAACGGAGACACGGCCTCCGCTGATGCACCACCACTACTGCGGCTAGATTGACGCGGGCCTTGACCATAGCCGCGCCTGGCTGATTTCGCTGCCCCCGCGGCCGCGTCAGGCCACTTCGGCCTGTGCCGAGCTGCCAGCGCGCTTCGCCTCCTCCGAGCTGCCAGTGCGCCTTGCTGCCACCGACGACCTCGCCCCGAGCCGGCTGCTCCACCTCCCGCCGCGCTCACACCAGCTGCCATCCAGGCGTTCCATTGCTTGATGGAAAAAAAAGGCAAAGGAGGAACGGTCATGTAGAAGCCTATGGCACTTCAAAAACAATCATCAGTAGCAGTCCGTCAAGAGTGGAAAGGGCAGTAACAGAGGCGTCGCGCATTAAAAAAATCATCAGCGGTAGCCCACAACATCCCGGTTGTTTACATGATTTGCTGGCCACTGCCATCTCCACTTTCAGATACGGAAGGAGTCAGCGTAATTTCTGTTTATCACTTCTCCTCAAAGCTCAATATCCAAGGAGATAGCAAGGGGAGTAGTACTACTCTAGTGCCAAAGTGTTATCCAACAATATCCAGCATTATTTAACACCAGTATCCACGATCATCCGACAAAAAATACCAGGTGTTATCTTTTTTATATATGTTATCAGTGCATATTAAATTGTTTGAGAACAATTACTCTGGTATGTGCTATTTTTTCGCAGGACTATTATTTGTTACAAAGGTGTCGCAAAAGGAACGTGCGCCAACATTACTTTTTGCACTAGCGCAGACGAGAAAGTCGTCACCCCTGCTATTTTTTCGCAGGACTATTATTCGTTACAAAGGTGTCGCAAAGGGACATGCGCCAATAATACTTTTTGCACTAGCGCAGACGAGAGAGTCGTCACCCCCGCTACATCAACGCACGCGGTTCACTCGCACCCGCGGCCGATTCGCACGCGTCTGCGCCGCTTTTAACGCGGCGGTCACCTCGCTCGTCCGCACCGACTTACAACGCTGCAGCCGACTCATTTATTTTCCGGACGAGTCAGGTGGTATCCATCTAAAATATATTTTATTTGCATATGTTGTTTTTGTCAAAAAACAAGTTTATCTTTGCCTTGGTCTGCAATATTGTTTATGCAGGGCAATTATTTATGACGAAAAGTGATATTATACCGCGGAGATGGAGGTACGCCAACATCTTTTAGCATAGGTGGTCGTCGTTACTCAACGGACTCCCGCACCGGCTTACAACACCGTGGCCGTCTCTCGCGACCACGCCGGTTACAACAAGGAGGACAACTTGCCCGTCCGCACCGGCTTACAACGCCACGGTGTAGGACCTTGAAGTATGTCTAGAGGGGGGGTAATTAGACTACTTGACCAATTAAAAACTTAACATTTTCCCAATTTTAGAGTTTGGCAGATTTTAGCAATCTTTGGACAAGTCAAGCAATCATCACACAATTCAAGCAAGCATGCAAAGAGTATATGAGTAGCGGAAATTAAAGCATGCAACTTGCAAGAAAGTAAAGGGAAGGGTTTGGAGGATTCAAACGCAATTGGAGACACGGATGTTTTTGGCGTGGTTCCGATAGGTGGTGCTATCGTACATCCACGTTGATGGAGACTTCAACCCACGAAGGGTAACGGTTGCGCGAGTCCACGGAGGGCTCCACCCACGAAGGGTCCACGAAGAAGCAACCTTGTCTATCCCACCATGGCCGTCGCCCACGAAGGACTTGCCTCACTAGCGGTAGATCTTCACGAAGTAGGCGATCTCCTTGCCCTTACAAACTCCTTGGTTCAACTCCACAATCTTGTCGGAGGCTCCCAAGTGACACCTAGCCAATCTAGGAGACACCACTCTCCAAGAAGTAACAAATGGTGCATTGATGATGAACTCCTTGGTCTTGTGCTTCAAATGATAGTCTCCCCAACACTCAACTCTCTCTCATAGGATTTGGATCTGGTGGAAAGAAGATTTGAGTGGAAAGCAACTTGGGGAAGGCTAGAGATCAAGATTCATATGGTAGGAATGGAATATCTTGGCCTCAACACATGAGTAGGTGGTTCTCTCTCAGAAATGGTAAGTTGGAAGTGTAGGTTTGTTCTGATGGCTCTCTCCACGAATGAAGAGGAGGTGGAGGGGTATATATAGCCTCCACACAAAATCTAACCGTTACACAAAATTTACCAAACTCGGTGGGACCGATTCAACAAACTCGGTCGGACCGATTTAGTAAACCTAGTGACCGTTAGGATTTTCGGTGGGACCGACATGCAACTCGGTAGGACCGATATGGTTAGGGTTAGGGCATAACGTAATCTCGGTAAGACCGATTACACAAACTCGGTGAGACCGATTTTGGTAATAAGCTTTCCAGAGAGTTGGTCAGGTAAACTCGGTGGGACCGATTAGCTCATTTCAGTGAGACCGAAATGTTACGAAAGGGAAACAGGGAGTTTACATTGCAATCTCGGTGGGACCGATCGCTCACTTCGGTTAGACCGAAACGTTACGAAGGGAAACAGAGAGATTACAATCCCATCTCGGTGAGACCGAGATCCCTATCGGTGAGACCGATTTGCCTACGGTTTGTGGCAGTGGCTATGACATTTGAACTCGGTGGCACCGGATAGAAATAATCGGTATGACCGATTTTTACTTTGGGTTTAGGTCATATGAGGATGTGAGAAAGTAGTTGAGGGTATTTGGAGCATATCACTAAGCACTTGAAGCAAGAGGCTCATTAAGCAACACCTCATCCCTCCTTGATAGTATTGGCTTTTCCTATAGACTCAATGTGATCTTGGATCACTAAAATGTAAAATGAAGAGTCTTGAGCTTTTGAGCTTGAGCCAATCCTTTGTCCTTAATATTTTGAGGGATCCACTTTCATCATCCATGCCATGCCATTCATTGAGCTTTCCTGAAATAATAGTCTTGGAATAGCATTAGCTCAATGAGCTATATGTTGTTATGAATTACCAAAACCACCTAGGGATAGTTGCACTTTCAATCTCCCCTTTTGGTAATGATGACAACATATAGATCAAAGCTTCGACAAATGATAATAAGATTGAAAAACATCGTCGCTTTGAGAAGTATGTGATAAGCAAGAGCTCCCCCTAAATTTGTGCATAGTTTAAGATTTGCTTTGGACTGCAAATGCACAAGGAATTAGGCTCATGGGTTACTCTTCCATGTCACATACATCTTGGTGGAGCGCTCAAAATAATAAAGATTGAATACATGCACTCATCACCAAGCAAAGTGAATGATCATATAAGGATAGGTAAAATAATATCATCAAACAGGCATAAGTGTAGCTTATGATCAAACACATGATCATCAATGTCTCATAGATAATAGCATAGTATCTCAAGCAATCAAAAGCAAACAAAGTTTAACCACCAAAGCAAGAGAGAACAAAAGCAACACTCTCTCTCTCTCGAAGCCTATGATCTATACATTTTTCTCCCCCTTTGGCAACAAGTTACCAAAAAGTTCATAGAAAAAGCATAGTGCTAGATCGACTCTCAGGCTTGATCTTCAGGTGGTGGTTGAGAGATGGCTTCTTGGACGAAGGCTTCAGTTGATGTGGATGGAGCTGGAGGAGTTGGTGCTGGAGCTGGTTGCCCTGGAGCTATAGGAGCTGTAGCTGGTGCAGATGATGTGGCTCTAGTGTCTGTCACAGGCACTGCAGCTGACCTCTGAGCTCTAGGCACTCTGGCAAATGCATCAGTGGTTGTCTTGCCCTTCCTCTCCTGCATGTCATCCTGAAGCTGCTCCACAACTGACTGAATCTCAGTTACTTTGACATCTAGATCATAGAATTTTTGTTCCATGATTCTTTCCAGGCTCTCCTGATTTTGAGTTAGGGTGGCCAACCCCTTCTCAATCCTCAGTGTTGATGCTATCAAGTAACCAAGCTGCTCCTGCTTGTTCTTCAAAAAGTACTCAGATGCCTCCTCTTGAGTTGGCATCTTGGCAGCCTTCTCTTCTTTGCTTTCTCCTTCTTCTCTTGAGCTTGCACTGATGATGGTTCATTCTCATTCATTACAACTTGATTGTCCTCAAAGTCTGGATAGAGAGCAAAATGTTCCTTATCCAACAGATATTTTCCTGTGCCCATCTTTGAGTTAATCAACTCCTGAATCTGTGGGGCATATCCACAACTTCTCTTTTGGTCTGCTGCAGTCCTCTTGATAGTCTCAACCATAAGGCTCATGACCTTGAATTTCTGTGGCACATCAAATATATGTAGCAAGTTTATTGCATGCCCTCTGATCATGTTGTGGTCACCTGACTTGGGCAAAAGAGTGTGCCTTAGGATCCAGTTGATCGTTGGCAGCCCTGACAGAAGAAAATGGACTAACCCAAACTTGAAAGTCTCAAGAGCTTTGTTTGGGATCTCCTTGTACATATGTGACATAGAATTGTGATCCATCTTCTTCTTGGCATAGACATCCAAGTCATCTTCACTCTCCTTTGGGGCATTGATCAGATTGGCCCATTCCTCAATGGTTGACTGGTACCTTGTACCTTCAGACATCCAAACTATCCTCCCATCTGGATAGAAGTGTGCTGTGGAGTAGAATTGCATAATGAGTTCATCATTCCAGTTGGTGAGCTTCGGCCCAACAAAATCTACAACTCCACAAGCAACAAAACTGTCTTGCACTCCAGGATAGTGTTCTTCATTTTCTTTCATGTAGGTCCAGTCGACCCACCTCATATCACACACTATGGGCTTCTTGTCCAACAAGATTGTCTCATAGAAGTCATGCTGTTCCTTTGTGTGGAACCTGTAATCAACAGCAGTCCTTCTCCTGGTGGCATATGGATCTGTCATTCTCCATAGCCTCAACCCTGAGTCTCTCCTGATATTCATGTCCTCAGCCGCAGGATGAGCATCATTGTGGTTTGGTATCTTGGGTTTGAGCTTCCTCAGGACTTGTCCTTCATCATCTTCCTCATCAGCAACTTCAGGCACTGGGGCCTTGTTCTTCTCAGCAGCTGGAATACTCCTGGTATTCCTCTTTGGTGCAATCTTGGGCTTGGGGGCAGCTTTGGGTGATTCTTTGGGCTTTGATGTTGCAGCCCCTGACTTTATAGCATCATCCATCAGCTTTTGTGCCTTGGGTGCTGGTGCAGTAACCTCTTCTTCCTCTTCCATCATGGAAGGTTGACCAACAACTCTGGCCATGGTCTTTTTGACCCTTTCTTTCCTTTTCTTTCCTTCTGCAGCAGGCTCTTTGGGTTGGGATTCCAAAGATGCTTGAGTGGAGGCTCTGGCTTTAGACATGGGAGTCCTCTTAGCAGGAACCTTCCTATTGAGTCCAGGCTTTGTGTTCTTTGCTGACCCATACTCCTTTTTGAGCACTTTTTTCTTGGAAGTAGCCTCATCTTCTTATGCCATATAATCCTCATCCTCAGATTCTGAGGTTCTCTTCTTCCTTGTCCTGGTGGCAGCTTTAGGCAGATTGCTTGGGGTGCTCCTGCTGCCATCATCTGAAGAACTTGAGGGACTAGTGCCCTCACTCATGTGAATCTGCTCTTCTGACTTGTTCTGACTATCACTTTGGTCTGACATGCTGAAATCACTGACTGCTGACCCTGTGAATAGTTATAGATGAGATAGAATGGATGAGCATCACAAAATGCAGAGATTTTTGCAAAAGAATGATTCAAAAACTCAGTCTTAGTTTTCCACAGAAAGCATTTCGGATCAACCAATTTTCAAACTCGGTGATACCGAAGCAGTTTTGGAACCTAAACTGGTGAACTCGGTAGGACCGAGTTACAGTTCGGTGGCACCGAGACTGCTAGGGTTTCACAAAGTTTTAAAATCGGTCACACCGATTAGCAATTCTCGGTCAGACCGAGAGTTACTAGTGCAATGGCGTTAGCCAAATCGGTGGGACCGAGTTTTTCAACTCGGTGGGTCCGAGATGGTTTCGGCGGAAACCTAACCCTAAATTTTCAAATCGCATCTATTCTAAGGATTGTATTGACTGGATAGGAGTGTTTCAATCGTGGCAAGAATCATAATGAACACAATGTGCTAGGAATCAGACGAGGATAGCACTGTGATCGAGTCCATACCCTAGCTTGGCGATGAACTCGCTACGGCGGCAACGGCGGGGGTGAATTCCGTTGACGGCGGCGGAGACCAGCGACAGGAGGCGGCTGGCGACGAGGAGACGATCCGGAGACCCTGGAGGCAGAGCGAGCTATGCGCGGGCGAAGGGGTTTGGAGAAATTTCCAAATTTTTGCCCGTGAGTATATATAGCCCGACCCTGTCGGTGTGACCGAGTGGAACAACTCGGTGGCACCGAGATGCATAACTGTATACAGTTACAGCAACTCGGTGTGACCGAAAAGTTCAAATCGGTTGCACCGAGATTGAAAACCTAGATCGACTTAGTGATCTCGGTAGGACCGAAATGGAGGAATCGGTCAGACCGAGAATCACAAAGAAGTTTTGGAAGTTTAAGTCTATGACGAATCGGGCACTCCGAGTGCTCCTCACACAGAGTGGTTCGAATCTGACTTGATCAAATTTTGTGATGTAGCATGAATAGAGTTTGAGACGAGAAAAGCATAGATAGCTAGAGAAGGTTCTTAGGCATTCTTGTCCATCCACTTGGCAAAAAGAAAAAGAACCCAAACAATCAAAGCAACAAGTGGATGTCCTCGAATGAGTAAAATATGCAACCAACATGCTCACACAATAGAATGGCAAATGAAATATGTGGCAAAGCATGCACAACCAATTCTAGCATCTATCAAACAATTGGCGATGACTAGGTCATCTATATATGAGTATATTGACTTAGGAGTCAAATGAGAACATTTGATCATAGGTCATACTCATCGTTTAAGCTCAAGTGGGGTTACCACTTTTACATAATGCATTGATGTGTTCACACCATTAGAGTTGCTTTGACTCAATTCTTAGAGTTAAGCTCCCCCTAGATGTGAGATCCCCTTTTAGAGGGATGAACTAACCTTGGGTTTTGTCGATGATGACTTCATGTAGGTGTTGAAGATGTGGATGCTCAATGTTGATGTAGATCATTTGGAGCAATCCTTTGGAGTGAGTTGCACTTTCAACATACCTACATGGGTTAGTCCCACAAGGAACAAACAAGAATATCCATAGACATAGAGTGATGCACACACAAGATGATGTCCATGAAATCATTAGGTTACCTTGTCCCTTGCCTTACCAACATGAGGGTTTGTGACTCCTTGAACTAGTGCAAGATGTGGAAGTTGATTGCACTTGTCCTTGCCATAATGATATGAGTGAAGAATGTTGGCGGAGTCACCCTCAAGAACTCTCTAGTTCTTCTTCTTCGGGATCCACATCATCTTGATGGGAATCCTTGGAGTTGTAGTTGTACTTGATGAAGTAGAACTTGACGTAGTCTTGGGAACCCACTTGACCAAGGCCTTAGGTGCTTCTTCAAATGCATCAATCTCCTCTTGAAGCTTGTCCTTGCCTTTGTTCTTGTGGTCTTGTGGTGGAAGATCATCTTGTGCTTGTGTTCCCTTGAAGGAAGTAGGATCATACTTCTCTTGTTGAGGAACAAACTTCGTCTTGGGGTATTGATCTTCTTCCCACTCAACTCCATTGGCATTGAACTTTCGTTCAAAACCAACACCTTGATTCTTCCGGTGCCTTCCTTGCTTGCGTACAATTTCCTCGAATTGCTTACTCCCGGCAAGGCTCTTGTATACACCTTTCTCTATAATTCCCTTCAATAAGCTATTTTCTTGCTCAAGTGTAACTTGGCTAAGAGAATCATTAGTGGAATCAAGAGAACTACTAGAAGCAACAATATTGGATTTGGCATTATTATTGTTACTACTAGAGGAAGGATCTTTCTTGTACTTGTTACTAGACTTGACTTGAGGCATGTAAGTAGATAAGAGTAAATGCTTGGCAATGTAAGAAGAACTTTTCTTACGGAGATCATCATTGATTGCTTTTAAGAACTCATGCTCTTGCTCAAGATTGAGCTTTTCAAAGCGTAACTTCTCATGAGCCCTTAAAAGTTCTCGATGATCTTCGAAGATAGTTTCATGAGCTAACTTAAGAGTGTTTAGTTCTTTAGTTAGAAGCTCAATCTTCTCCTTATCATTGTCATTCGTTTTATCTTGATTAGCATGATCAATTGACGTTTCATCATAGTATTCGTCACTAGAGTTGTCAACAAGTAAATCATCATCACCTAGCAAGTCATCTTCATCACTATTGAAATCAACATACTCGGGATGTGTTACCTTTGGACCTTTGGCCATGAAGCATCTTCCAATTCCTTCATTTGGTGAGTCAAATATGTCGTAGGAGTTGGTTGACACAAGTGCTAGACCGGCAACACCTTCATCTTGAGTATATTCGGAGTCGGAGTGATAGCTTCTCTCGGAGTGATTGTCGGAGTCGGAGCCGGATACCCATTCACCAACATGAGCTTGATGTCTTCGTTTTGTGTAGCTCCTTGATGACTTGTCCTTCCTTTCCGAATCCTTGCTTCTCCGTGAGGGTCTTCGTTCATAACGATCATCTCTACTCCTCCTCTCTCTTGGTGGTGATTCTTCTCTTTTGCTTCTTCTTTTTGGAGAATCTTCTCTTCTTTTGTAGGGTGCCGTACACTCATTGGAATAGTGTCCGGGTCTCCCACAATTGTAGCAATTGCGCTCTCGACTAGAAGATCTTTTGTCATTGTAGGACCTTGACTTAGAGCTTCTTTCTTTGCTTCTACTCTTGTAGAATTTGTTGAAGTTCTTCACCATTAAGCTCAATTCTTCATTGAAGGTTTGTTTCTCACTTGATGATGTGGGGGCTTCACATGAGGCTTTGTAAGCACCACTTGACTTGTTGTGAAGTTCCTCCTTATCCTTGAGTGACATCTCATGAGCAACAATTCTTCCAATGACTTCCGTTGGCTTGAGATCTTTGTAGTTTGGCATCATTTGGATCAATGTGCACACGGTATCATACTTTCCATCCAATGCTCTTAGGATCTTCTTGATGATGAATCTGTCGGTCATCTCTTCACTCCTAAGCCGGCAATCTCATTTGTGATAAGAGCAAGCCTAGAGTACATTTCAGCGACACCTTCACCATCCTTCATTTTGAACTTGTCAAGCTGACTTTGGAGCACATCCAGCTTGGATTCCTTGACGGAGTCAGTACCTTCATGCATATCAATCAAAGTATCCCAAATTTCCTTTGCATTCTCAAGACGGCTGATTTTGTTGAATTCTTCGGGGCACAATCCATTGAAGAGGATATCACAAGCTTGAGCGTTGTATTGCAGCATCTTCAATTCATCCGCATTAGCTTCACGGTTCGGCTCTCTCCCATCAAAGAATTCACCTTGCAAGCCAATACAAACAATAGCCCAAACGGCGGGGTTATGTCCGAGAATATGCATTTTCATCTTATGTTTCCAACTAGCAAAATTAGTACCATCAAAGTAAGGACCTCTACGGTGATAATTCCCTCGCTAGACGCCATACTCTCCTAGGTTGTGAAACCAAGGCTATGACCACCAAAAGCTATGGAAATCAAAGCAAATGGAGACCAAAGCTCTGATACCACTTGTAGGACCTTGAAGTATGTCTAGAGGGGGGGTGATTAGACTACTTGACCAATTAAAAACTTAACCTTTTCCCAATTTTAGAGTTTGGCAGATTTTAGCAATCTTTGGACAAGTCAAGCAATCATCACACAATTCAAGCAAGCATGCAAAGAGTATATGAGCAGCGGAAATTAAAGCATGCAACTTGCAAGAAAGTAAAGGGAAGGGTTTGGAGGATTCAAACGCAATTGGAGACACGGATGTTTTTGGCGTGGTTCCGATAGGTGGTGCTATCGTACATCCACGTTGATGGAGACTTCAACCCACGAAGGGTAACGGTTGCGCGAGTCCACGGAGGGCTCCACCCACGAAGGGTCCACGAAGAAGCAACCTTGTCTATCCCACCATGGCCGTCGCCCATGAAGGACTTGCCTCACTAGCGGTAGATCTTCACGAAGTAGGCGATCTCCTTGCCCTTACAAACTCCTTGGTTCAACTCCACAATCTTGTCGGAGGCTCCCAAGTGACACCTAGCCAATCTAGGAGACACCACTCTCCAAGAAGTAACAAATGGTGCGTTGATGATGAACTCCTTGCTCTTGTGCTTCAAATGATAGTCTCCCCAACACTCAACTCTCTCTCATAGGATTTGGATCTGGTGGAAAGAAGATTTGAGTGGAAAGCAACTTGGGGAAGGCTAGAGATCAAGATTCATATGGTAGGAATGGAATATCTTGGCCTCAACACATGAGTAGGTGGTTCTCTCTCAGAAATGGTAAGTTGGAAGTTAGGTTTGTTCTGATGGCTCTCTCCACGAATGAAGAGGAGGTGGAGGGGTATATATAGCCTCCACACAAAATCTAACCGTTACACACAATTTACCAAACTCGGTAGGACCGATTCAACAGACTTGGTCAGACCGATTTAGTAAACCTAGTGACTCTTAGGATTTTTGGTGGGACCGACATGCAACTCGGTAGGACCGATATGGTTAGGGTTAGGGCATAACGTAATCTCGGTAAGACCGATTACACAAACTCGGTGAGACCGATTTTGGTAATAAGCTTTCCAGAGAGTTGGTCAGGTAAACTCGGTGGGACCGATTCGCTCATTTCGGTGAGACCGAAATGTTACGAAAGGGAAACAGGGAGTTTACATTGCAATCTCGGTGGGACCGATCGCTCACTTCGGTTAGACCGAAATGTTACGAAGGGAAACAGAGAGATTACAATCCCATCTCGGTGAGACCGAGATCCCTATCGGTGAGACCGATTTGCCTAGGGTTTGTGGCAGTGGCTATGACATTTGAACTCGGTGGCGCCGGATAGAAAGAATCGGTGTGACCGATTTTGACTTTGGGTTTAGGTCATATGAGGATGTGAGAAAGTAGTTGAGGGTATTTGGAGCATATCACTAAGCACTTGAAGCAAGAGGCTCATTAAGCAACACCTCATCCCTCCTTGATAGTATTGGCTTTTCCTATAGAATCAACGTGATCTTGGATCACTAAAATGTAAAATGAAGAGTCTCGAGCTTTTGAGCTTGAGCCAATCCTTTGTCCTTGATATTTTGAGGGATCCACTTTCATCATCCATGCCATGCCATTCATTGAGCTTTCCTGAAATAATAGTCTTGGAATAGCATTAGCTCAATGAGCTATATGTTGTTATGAATTACCAAAACCACCTAGGGATAGTTGCACTTTCACACGGCCGGTTCATCTGTCTATGCCGCCTCTGATGTTACGGTTGTCTTTACCGTCCGTCTCTCGCGGCCTGGTCTATATCGACACACCGAGCCGCATTTGTCTGGATGAGCTATTTATTGAGTATAAGCAAGTCACTACTTGGGAAGCCCTGTTTTCTTCCAACAAATTAGAGGCAAATTATCATATATTATCAGCCGCCGTCTACACTGGATGGTTCAATGGGCAGGTGCACAAGTCGCCGCCACTACAGTTTGGTCAACTTCAAACAGCCAGTTGGAAGGGGTCATTGGCCGAGTTGCTGACACGGCTCATACAGTATCATTTATAACCCGCCGCAGTCACCTCAACCTTCTGTGGATTCACATCGCGCTATCAACGCCAATGATGTATACCTTCTGCTATGGTTAAATATGGAGAATCTCAAGCCAACTCCTCGAGTTGTCTTGAGACTCGGGGGCTACAATGGTATGACTCGGCAAAATTAGTCGGTTTCAATGAATTCAAGAACTCCGGGTCATTGAAGGGAAAAATAACCCGGGCCCCGGAGATTACTGCTAGATCGATGAAAATTTAAAATCCGTCAGAAGATTTCCAACTCAAAATAAGGACTCTGGTTTAAAATCCGGTTCAAGAGACATCTTTCTCCCACAAAGCACTGAAGCTCTCAAATCCGGTTCAAAAGTCGGCCCAGGGTAAATTTGTCCCTCACAAATTTTTGAAGCTCTCAAATCTGGTTCAAAATCCGGCTCAAGGTAAATTTGTCCCTCACAAATTTTTGAAGCTTTCAAATCTGGTTTAAAGTTCCGGTTCAAAAAGAATTAATCTCTCGCAAGTTTGAGTTCTAAGAAAAATTAAAGGTTGCCAAAAAGAACTTGCTGCCATGTTGCACGGTTCAAACATAGGTATCACGCCTTACGGCTTATCTTATTATTCTCCGACTTTTGAGAAAAGATTTGTGAGGTATTCATGGATGATTTCTCCGTTTATGGATCCTATTTTTATGATTGCTTGAGCAACCTTGATCGAGTTTTGCAGAGATGTGAAGACACTAGTCTCGTCTTGAATTTGGGAAAGTGCCACTTTATGGTTAATGAAGTCATTGTCTTGGGGCATAATTTTTTTGAAAGAGCTATTGAAGTTGATAAAGCTAAAGTTGATGCTATTGAAAAGATGTCGTGTCCCAAGGACATTAAAGGTATAAGAAGTTTCCTTGATCATGCCCGTTTTTATAAGAGGTTCATTAAGGACTTTTCTAAAATCTTTAGGCCTCTGACTAATTTATTACAAAAAAGATATTCCTTTTGTTTTCGATGATGATTGTGTAGAAGCATTTGAAATACTTAAGAAAGCTTTGATCTCTGCACCTATTGTTCAGCCACCTGATTAGAACTTACCCTTTGAAATTATATGTGATGCTAGTGATTATGCTATAGGTGCTGTTCTAGGGCAAAGAGTTGATAAGAAGTTAAATGTTATTCAATACGCTAGTAAAACTCTAGACACTGCTCAGAGAAATTATGCTACTACTGAAAAAGAATTCTTAGCAGTTGTATTTGCATGCGATAAGTTCAGACCTTATATTGTTGATTCTAAAGTAACTATTCACACTGATCATGCTGCTATTAAATATCTTATGGAAAAGAAAGATGCTAAACCTAGACTCATTAGATGGGTTCTCTTGCTCCAAGAATTTGATTTGCATATTATTGATAGAAAGGGAGCTGAGAACCCTGTTGCAGACAACTTGTCTAGGCTAGAGAATGTTCTTGATGACCCACTACCTATTGATGATAGCTTTCCTGATGAACAATTAGCGGTCATAAATGCTTCTCGTATTGCTCCATGGTATGCTGAGTATGCTAATTACATTGTTGCTAAATTTATACCACCTAGTTTCACATACCAGGAAAAGAAAAAGTTCTTTTATGATTTAAGACATTACTTCTGGGATGACCCACACCTTTATAAAGAAGGACTAGATGGTGTTATTAGACGTTGTGTACCTGAGCATGAACATGAACAGATCCTACACAAGTGTCACTCCGAAGCATATGGAGGACACCACGCTGGAGATAGAACTGCACATAAGGTATTGCAATCCGGGTTTTATTGGCCTACTCTCTTCAAAGATGCCCATAAGTTTGTCTTGTCTTATGATGAATATCAAAGAATTGGTAATATTAGTAGATGTCAAGAAATGCCTATGAATTACTCTCTTGTTATTGAACCATTTGATGTTTGGGGTTTTGATTATATGGGACCGTTTCCTGCCTCTAATGGATATACACATATTTTAGTTGCTGTAGATTACGTTACTAAGTGGGTAGAAGCTATTCCAACTAGTAGTGTTGATTATAACACCTCTATTAAGATGCTTAAAGAAGTTATTTTCCCTAGGTTTGGAGTCCCTAGATATCTCATGACTGATGGTGGTTCACATTTTATTCATGGTGCTTTCCGTCAAATGCTTGCTAAGTATGATGTTAATCATAGAATTGCATTCCATATCACCCACAATCTAGTGGTCAAGTAGAGTTGAGTAATAGAGAACTCAAATTAATTTTGCAAAAGACTGTTAATAGATCTAGAAAGAATTGGTCCAAGAAACTTGATGAAGCATTATGGGCCTATTGAACTGCATATCATAATCCTATGGGTATGTCTCCATATAAAATGGTTTATGGAAAAGCATGTCACTTACCTCTCAAACTTGAACATAAGTCATATTGGGCCATTAAAGAGCTCAATTATGATTTCAAACTTGCCGGTGAGAAGAGGTTATTTGATATTAGCTCACTTGATGAATGGAGAACCCATTCCTACGAGAATGCCAAGCTGTTTAAAGAAAAATTTAAAAGATGACATGACAACAGGATACAAAAGTGTGAGTTTAATGTAGGTGATTATGTTTTGCTTTTCAACTCTCGTTTAAGATTTTTTGCAGGAAAACTTTCTCTAAATGGGAAGGTCCTTACGTTATCGAGGAGGTCTATCGTTTCGGTGCCATAAAAATCAACAACTTTGAAGGCACAAGTCCGAGGGTGGTGAACGGTCAAAGAATCAAAAATTATATCTCAGGTAATCCTATAAATGTTGAAACTAATATTATCGAAACTGTGGCCCCGGAGGAATACATAAGACACACTTTCCAAAATGTTTCAGACTCCAAAAAGGAATAGGTATGTGGTACGGCAAGTAAACCGACTCCAAAACAGTCCTAATAGCATTTTTTCTCCGTTTAGGAATATTTAAGAAAATAGGAAAATAAGAAGTAGTCCGGGAAGGACACGAGGCGTCCACGAGGGTGGAGGGCGCGCCCACCCCTACTGGGCGCGCCCCCTGCCTCGTGGGCACCTCGTGTGCTCTTCGGACTCCGTTTTCGTGCACGATACTTCTTTGCGTCGGTAAATATTCAGTATATAATCTCCCGAAGATTTTGACCATCGTATCACGCAAAAATCCTGTGTCTTTGTTCAAGCTGTTTCTGTCGTAGATTAGAGCAACATGTCATCCCAGGATTCGGAGGGAGAAAGCTATGTGGTTGATTACCTTGCAGACCCTAAGGTCTACGGGGACGTGGAGCATTGTGGCTAGACCACTGAGGAAGAGGAAGACTACGAGCTTAAGGGAAAGGAGGAGACAAGCTCAGATGAAGATGAAGTCCCGTTACCTCAACCTGGGGACATGCAAGTGGAGTTTAAAAAGTCAAGCCTCCCTGATAAGGCGAAGAAACCCAAGATCGAGTTTAGCCCTTTTCGTCTCTTGCAGGAAAACAAATAGGAACTATGCAAAAGGATATCAAGCCTTGAGCAGGAGATCGATGATTTAAGGGAGCAAAATTCCATTCTCAAGCGCAAATTAAGGAAGAAGCCTACATCATCAAGAATCCTTCTTCACCACCTCTGAGGACATAATTACATGGGTATGGGCACTCCCCTTGGCAACTGCCAAGCTTGGGGGAGGAGCCCCGGTATCATATCACCATCACACTCCTATGTTTACCGTTTTTCTTAGTTCGATTCTTTTGATAATATCTTGATCTAGTAGAATAAAGTTTTGGTATGAATTAGTTTTGAGTTTTGCTTTGTGATCCCTCTATGTAATCGAGTCCGTGAGCTATATATAATAAAGATTAGTGTTGAGTCAAGGGCTTTGCTATCTTGCCATGATCTTAAGTGCATAAAAGAATAAAAAGAAATAAAGGAGTTCATATTGATCTTATGGATAGTAATGACTTCACATAAAGAGTATGATACATAAAAGTTGTTGAGAGTTGACAAACACAGTTTTGGTCATCATTGCAACTAATAGGAAGTAATAAAGAAAGAGAGGTTTTCACATATAAATATACTATCTTGGACATCTTTTACAATTGTGAGCACTCATTAAAGTATGACATGCTAAAGAGTTGATGTTGGACAAGGAAGACAATGTAATGGGTTATGTTTTCTCACATGTCAGTTAAAGTATATTGTCATGGATCGTCCAACATGTTGAGCTTGCCTTTCCCCCTCATGCTAGCCAAATTCCTTGCACCAAGTAGAAATACTACCTGTGCTTCCAAATATCCTTAAACCCAGTTTTGCCATGAGAGTCCACCATACCTACCTATGGATTGAGTAAGATCCTTCAAGTAAGTTGTCATGTTGCAAGCAATAAAACTTGCTCTCTAAATATGTATGACTTATTAGTGCAGAGAAAATAAGCTTTATACGATCGTGTGATATGAAAGTAATAAAAGTGACAGACTGCATAATAAAGGTTCATATCACAAGTGGCAATATAAAGTGATGTTCTTTTGCATTAAGATTTTGTTCATCCAACCCTAAAAGCACATGAAAACCTTTGCTTCCCTCTGCGAAGGGCCTATCTTTTACTTTATGTCTTTTACATCATGAAAGAGTCAAGGTGATCCTCACCTTTTCCTTTTTCATTTTATCTTTTGGCAAGCACCTTGTGTTGGAAAGATCCTAATATATATATCCAATTGGATGTAAGTTAGCATGAACTATTATAGTTGACATTATCCTTAAGGTAAAACGTTGGGAGGCAACACTATAAGCCCCTATCTTTCTCTATGTCCGATTTAAACTCCAGAACCATAAGTATTGCGTGAGTGTTAGCAATTGTAGAAGACTATATGATAGTTGAGTATGTGGACTTGCTGAAAAGCTCTATTTTTGACTCTTTCCGATGTTTTGATAAATTGCAATTGCTTCAATGACTGAGATAAGTTTGTTAGTTCCCAATAAAGTTTATGATGCATACTTGACATTGTGAATAGATTGTTACTTGACCATAAGAAATCATATGACAAAATCTATATATGTTGCAGTTATAAGAATGATCATGATGCCCTCATGTCCATATTTTATTTTTATCAACACCTCTATCTCTAAACATGTGGACATATTTTTCGATATCGGCTTCCGCTTGAGGACAAGCGAGGTCTAAGCTTGGGGGAGTTGATACGTCCATTTTGCATCATGCTTTTATATCAATATTTATTGCATTATGGGCTGTTATTACATGTTATGTAACAATACTTATGGCTATTCTCTCTTATTTTACAAGGTTTAACATAAAGAGGGAGAATGTCGGCAACTGGGATTCTGGGCTAGAAAAGGAGCAAATAGTGGAAACCTATTCTGCACAGCTCCAAAAGTCCTGAAACTCCACGAAAGTCATTTTTGGAATTAATAAGAATTATTGAGCAAAAGAAGTACCAGAGGGGGCCCACACCCTAGCCACGAGGGTGGGGGGCGCGCCCACCCTTACAGGGCGCGCCCCCTGCCTCGTGGGCCCCTGGTGGCCCTCCTATGCCCATTGTCGGTGTCAAAACCGGCGGATCTAGGGTAGGGGGCCCCGAACTATGCGTCTAAGGCTAATGGTAACAGGAGGCATGTGACACGATGTTTTACCCAGGTTTTTGCCCTCTCGATGGAGGTAATACCCTACATCCTGCTTGATTGATCTTGATGATATGAGTATTACAAGAGTTGATCTACCACGAGATCGTAGAGGCTAAACCCTAGAAGCTAGCCTATGATTCTGATTGTTGTTGCCCTACAGACTAAACCCTCCAATTTATATAGACACCGGAGGGGGCTAGGGTTACACAGAGTGGGTTACAGAGAAGGAAATCTACACATCCAAATATCCAAGCTTGCCTTCCACGCAAAGGAGAGTCCCATCCGGACACGGGACGAAGTCTTCAATCTTGTATCTTCATAGTCCAACAGTCCGGCTAAAGTACATAGTCCGGCTGTCCGAGGACCCCTTAATCCAGGACTCCCTCAGTAGCCCTGAACCAGGCTTCAATGACGATGAGTCCGGCGCACAGATTGTCTTCGGCATTGCAAGGCGGGTTCCTTCTCCGAATACTCCATAGAAGATTTAGGACACAAGAATCGTGTCTGGCTCTGCAAACAAAATTCCACATTCCACCGTAGAGAGTATAGTATTACACAAATCTAATCTGCTGACAACTTTTATAGCATGACACCACGCCACGGTTCGGTCATTATTCAAACCATTTTTCACGACCCGCTACCGCACGTAATGCGAGGTAGTTTTCTTGACACGTCTTGTCGAAGCAGAGATCGTGTCCCCTTATCACGGGATTCTCATCAATACGGGTATGGGTAACCCAACCGCGCCATCAATCACGACGCAAGTGGGGAGGCGCACAGTTTCTACCGCCTTTATAAAGAGATAATGATTCTCCTCTTTCTCCCACGCCTGCTTCCTTCCTCGCTCATCCATTCTCGCACGCTCGAGCTCCAGCGCGCTAGTTCCCACCTTCTCCGCACAGCCAAACATGTCCAGAGCGGGAGGCAAGTGGGTGGCCTCCTCCGTCAAGGAGGAGGACATTACGAAGCTCCGGGCGGCCGGATACTTGGCCGCATATATTGCGCACCGGCTCCCAGACGCAGGGCAGATCATTCCAACTCTGGGACCCCATGAGAGGGTCGTGTTCCTCGCCCACTTTGTCTGCGGACTGGGATTTTCCCTCCACCCATTTGTCCGCGGGCTCTTGTTCTATTACAGGATGGATTTTCATGATCTGGCCCCGAACTTCATCCTCAACATCTTGGCGTTTATCGTCGTGTGCGAGGCTTTTCTCCACATCAGGCCCCACTTCGGCCTGTGGCTAAAGATCTTCAACATGAAGCCGAAGATAGTGGTCGGCCAGCAGGCGGAGTGTGGTGGCGCCATGGTGGGCAAGATGCCCAACATCACCTGGCTCGAAGGCTCCTTTGCGGAGACCGTGAAGGGGTGGCAATCGGGGTGGTTCTACATCACCGAGCCGCGTGATGCCAATTGGGTGGCGGCCCTTGAATTCCGATCCGGCATCCCTATGTGGCTCACTTCCTGGAAGAGGAAGGGCCTAGCCTGGGGCGCATCCGCGGAGCTGACTGGACTCCAGAACTGCGTCAAGAATATGATAACCAAGAATATCAAGCTTGTCAACATGGTCCAGGTCATGCTATTTCGCCGGATTCTCCCGTGTCAAAGATGGGCGTTCAACTTGTGGGAGTTCGACGTGGCCCAACACCAGACACTGCAAGAGCTCTTTGACATGACGCACAAAGACGTCTGGAAGGTGTTGTTCAAGTATAGTGAAGTCCCTCCTCCTAATTCCAAGGACTGTGGACTCAGCGCCAAGCGCCACACCAATGCGGTAAGCATTCTATATTTTGCAAGATCTTCCTTTCCTCAGTATATTCGTGGAAGGAACTTAAGCCACCATACTGATCTAACAGGAATACGCGGTGACGGCGGAGCGGATCAACTCTCCGGCTCCATGGCCTGAAGATCCAGCAACCGCTCTCCTGACGGAGATGTTGGTTCCGGCACCTTATGAGGTGCCGGAGAAGAAGGCTAAGAAGAAGGTCGTGGGGACCAGTAAAAGTCTCCGGTGCAACATGGTGCCGGACTCATCATCCGAAGACACCGAGGCGCACTCCTCCAATGACAACGAGGAGGAGGAAGAGGAAAACCCTCTCCCCCAAAACGATGGGGAGAAGAAAAGGAAGGCCGCCCCTTCCGGGAGGCCGAAGGGTCCAAGAGGGGAAGGACCCTCCCTCCGGACCACTCCACAACCGCCGCCTACAGCGAGGAGGAGTGGCTACCCAGGGCCAAGCCCCTGGCGAAGTCGTAAGTATTCGTATGTCAGGATACTTCTTGCATATTTTAGCTTTATGGCTCCTTATTATGTCAAGGTTTGTTTGTGTAGTCCGCCCAAAGCCCCTATCGACTTGCCCTCTTTGGACGGGGCCTTGAGCTCGTCGGAGATGAATAGCTATTCGCTCCCGACGGCTTCCACCCCCGGCCCATGGATGACACCAAGGTGTTATCTCAGAGGATGCCGGGCCAGGAGGAGGTAGTCCTGGAGACGCCTCAAGGAGAGACTCCCGATGCCGGGCTCATGGGGGGGGGGGAGATCCTCATGGATTCAGATGAGGGGGGCCACAGCAAGCTTGGCCCCCAGCAAGATACTGCACCGGAACCTCCAGTGGTTCCGGATTCAGGCAGGCAACCACCCACCAAGGGGGGCGAGCCGTTTGTGCCGATGACCTCTGTCCATCCTGAGGCATGGATAACCTTGTGGAAGCACTTCAGAGCGCTTCCCTTGGTGAAGGACACCGTCCTCTTATGAGTACGGTGATTGCTAAGGTTCAGTCCGCCAAGAGCGGATTGACCAAAGCTTGCGCCAGCCTCCTGACGGGCTTTGAGGTAAGTAATTTAAATTATGAGAAAGTATCACAGTGTAGACAGTAGCCCCTGATGCTCTGTTTGGTGTTCGGTAAGAGAAGCCGAACAGAGGATCAAATACTATTCCCAGGAGTCTAATCATATTATGTCTATGTGAGTAAGCAGGCGTCGCTGCTAGCCGCTGCAGCCGCCACTGCGGAGGCCTCCGGACTGAGGCAGAGCCTGGGGCGGGCCGACGAAGAGCTCGGCCTCGTGAAGAGGCAGCTCGAGGAAAACAAAGGTAAGCAATACCCTGTCTGAATGTTATAGAAAGGAAAAATCATGGGTGCTGATAGAAGCATGATAAATTTTACTAGGGGCCACGACCGAGGTGGCGGCCCTTAAGAAGGCGCTGTTCGAGGCCCAAAACAAAGCGGCAGAGGAGCGCATTGAGTGCGAAAAACAAGAGGCGCGAGTTGATGAGGTCCAGCAAGAGCTCCGGGACTTCGTCAAAAAATTCGAGTCCTTGGAGCGTGACTCCAAGACGCAAGAGTCAGAGCTTGCAAAGGCCCGTCAGAGCGCACTAGACGCTAAGGCCGAAGCCCAGAAGAAACTCCAGGAAATTGAGGCGGCCAAGAAGATAGCTGCGGGTAAGGCTTTCATTATGCAAAGCAAGCATGTGGAGGAGACTTTCCTTTTACTTACCCGAATTCGGACCTCTCTAGGAGCATTCGCAGATCTGCCGCGCAGCATCTCTGATGCCGCAGAGTTCTACCGGGCTGAGGAGGGAAGCTCGACGGAGAAGCTGTTTTGGTCCCAGTATATCGGGGCCGAACACCCGATGTCCTTGAGCGACTAGCTAAAGCAATTGGTCCAACTCCACAAGGCGGCCGAACTGGCCATGAAGGACTTCATAGTCCGGCTATGGCCTGGCGAGCCCCTACCCAGCAGCTACTTCGACTTTATCAAGCGGATGGTGAATGCCTATCCGCGGCTTGAAGTCGTTAAGCGGTCCGTCTGTATTGAGGGTGCACGCAGGGCTTTGGCCCGTGCGAAGGTGCACTGGGGGAAGATGGACGCCGAGAAGCTGGTGACAGAGGGGCCGCCGAAGGGCAAGGAACATCGCCACCCTGAACAATACTATGACAATGTCATTAAGGGTGCCCGCCTTGTGGCGGATGAATGTACGAAGGATGTGATATTTGAATGAATGTAATCATGTCATCCTGTATTATGAAAACCAGTTCATGTGCGCTAAGTAGCGCTTGTTAATTTAAAATATTACCTTCTATGCAGATGTTTTTTTAGAAAATTGTTGAGAGTTGGCCAGTCGTCGGCTTCCGCCCCCATGTAACTAGTACTGGGTGTTCGGGATAAGTATAAACACTCTTTATCCAAGTTTTTGGTCCTTTTAAGGAGGTGTTTAGCGCCACGAACGAGGCAATCGGACTATATGGCTTTATCGCCCTCACTTAGACATAGAAGTCTACAATTTTAAATTTTGGCGAAGCCCCTAGTATCCGGAAAGCCGGACTTGGGGCGCTATGCATGCCTAAATCGGACGAGGCCGATTCCTCGCCTGACGCGGAAAAAATCTTTAAGGATTTGAAACCTCTCGAACAGCGACCAGCTCTCACCTTATCATGACAGTCAGTTTTCGGCTTTCTCTACTGAGGTGTTCATCCAGAAGAACCGGGACACAATAGCAGTAGTTCTCCCTGCGCTACCTTAGCCGATATAGCGGAATGTAAGGTACCAAAACATAGGAGCCGGGCAAACCCAACTATTGACCCAAGACATCATTCAGAGCTGATGCATATAGTGCTATAAGTTCGGGGTGCCGCACTGTCGAAAGTGTTCGGACTTGTCTTGCCATGTTATGGGATACTGAAGCCCCTGGCAAACTGGTCGTGCCAAGATGCACGGGTATAATAAATAAGTAGTAAAGAAAAAGGGGCAAAATAAACTTAATAGCAAGCTGACGCTGTATACTATTTTCCCTTTAAAATGATACGTCAAAGCGTACATATACAAGTAGTGCGATAAGCAAAATAGGACTGTTTGACACATCCTAACTAGGAGCGAGCGATGTGCGGTTATGTAAAATAGGTATAACGATTGTTATCGGAGACCACTGATGTCTACTACACAACCTTCTTCTTGTAGACGTTGTTGGGCCTGCAAGTGCATAGGTTTGTAGGACAGTAGCAAATTTCCCTCAAATGGATGACCTAAGGTTTATCAATCCGTAGGAGGCGTAGGATGAAGATGGTCTCTCTCAAACAACCGTGCAACCAAATAACAAAGAGTCTCTTGTGTCCCCAACACACCCAATACAATGGTAAATTGTATAGATACACTAGTTCGGCGAAGATATGGTGATACAAGTGCAATATGGATAGTAGATAAAGGTATTTGTAATCTGAAAATATAAAAACAGCAAGGTAACTAATGATAAAAGTGAGCGTAAATGGTATTACAATGATAGGAAACAAGGCATAGGATTCATACTTTCACTAGTGCAAGTTCTCTCAACAATAATAACATAGATAGATCATATAACAATCCCTCAACATGCAACAAAGAGTCACTCCAAAGCCACTAATAGCGGAGAACAAACGAAGAGATTATGGTAGGGTACGAAACCACCTCAAAGTTATTCTTTCGGATCGATCTATTCAAGAGTTCGTACTAGAGTAACACCTTAAGACACAAATCAACCAAAACTGTAATGTCACCTAGATACTCCATTGTTTTTATTGCACCGTGGCTTCCAGTTGCCACCTGATTTCGGATGTACTTGGGTCGCTGGTGCCTTTACGGGCCAACCAGCTATCTTCACCTGCGCAAAAGCGGGTCATAAGGCTTGTTAAGGCTGCCATTGTCGTCGGCTTTTCTTGGCCGAGGTGTCTGGCGAGCCATTCGTCCCGGATGCTGTGTTTGAAGGCCGCTAAGGCTTCGGTATCCGGACAATCGACAATTTGATTCTTCTTAGTGAGGAATCTGTTCCAAAGCTTGCGGGCGGACTCTTCGGGCTGTTGAATTATGTGACTTAAATCATCCACGTCCGGAGGCCGGACTTAGGTCCCTTAAAGATTGGTCCTGAAAGCATCCTCAAGTTCCTCCCAACTTCCGATTGAATTGTCGGGAAGGCTTTTCATCCAGTGTCAAGCTGGTCCCTTCAACTTGAGGGGAAGGTATTTGATGGCATGGAGGTCATCCCCACGAGCCATGTGGATATGCAGGATAAAATCCTCAATCCAGACCCCGGGGTCTGTCGTTCTGTCATATGCCTCTATGTTCACAGGTTTAAAACCCTGTGGAAATTCGTGGTCCAGCACCTCTTCGGTGAAGCACAGGGGTGAGCAGCCCCTCTGTATCTGGACGTGTTGTTGTATGCCGTCGGCTGTTGTTGTGTTCGGTACTGATTCCGAACTTGTATCCGGTCGATCTGATCATTTTGGTGACCGTAGTCCTGTGCCGGGGCGTGTCCTTTAGATCCGTAGATGGACCTGGCCGCGCCGGCCTTTTTATCCAGGAGCTCACGCAGATCATGTGCGGCATCGGTAGCTGCTCTATTGCAGTTACAAAGTGGTTTGTCCAGCCTCCTGGCCGTATTGTTCTTTCGCGGAACGGCCTCATCATCGAATTCTGGCAGCAACTTGCGTTTTGGATAGCTCTTTGTGTGGCGATCGTCACCGTACCTTTCTTCAGTGTCTAGCACTTTATTCCATCTGCGGTTGAGCATTTCCTGTGCAGCCTTAAGCCTTTGCTTCTGCTTCTTTAGACTTTTCGTAGCGGCCATGAGCCTTCTGTGGAGGTTATATCGTTCCAATCGTGTTTCTGGGATGATGAATGCATCGTCATCTGGACCGTGCTCTTGTCCCGGTGCGGTTTGATGAGTTCGTCCCTCGGGGTCATTGTGATCGGGCGTCTGCTCCAAACTGTGTTCGGCATGACCTGGATCATCCTGCTCCATTGCTGGGTCCATATGGTTGTTGTTGCCTTCGGAGTTGACTGGGGTGTCGATCTTTCTAGCGCTGTTATTGCTATTTTTACTGTTGCTCGACTTGGAGCGACGTCTGTGCCGTCGTTTTGGCTTTTGTCCGAGGGTTTTATCCTCCGGTTTGTTGCCATCGTCTTCTTTTGGCGTATCCACCATGTATATATCATATGACGAGGTGGTAGTCCAGAGCCCCGTTGGTTCTGAGTCGTCTCCTGCGTCGACGTCCATACCGTCGGTATCATCGCAGTCGAAGTCAAGCATGTCTGATACATCGTCGATAGTGGCTATGAAGTGGGTGGTGGGTGGGCAACGGATTTCTTCGTCGCCTTCTTCCCCTTTGAGCCGGACATAGTTCGGCCAAGAGTCTCCTGACAAAGAAAGAGACTTTAATGAGTTCAGCATGTCGCCAAAGGGTGAGTACTGGAAGATATCCGCAGCGGTAAACTCCATTATCGGAGCCCATCCAGATTCGGCGGGCTCGGGGGTGCGCGGATTGGAACCTATAGCCGGATACGAGTCCGGGATCTGGCGTCACAGGCTTCCTTGGGGGTGAGGCCTGTGTTTGGCCCTACCGCCGATGAGTGTGCGGCCTCCGGGGCGGGGTCCATCCACCTTTCCTCGGGCGACGCGATCTACTCCGGATTTAGGTCCGAGGCTCCAGCAGGGGCGATATCCCGATCATTGTCCGGCAGCAGGTCTAAGCCGTGCTCATCGTGACTGTCCGGTGCTCCTGGCGCAGGCCCAAATCCGTTTAAGATCAAGTCTCCGTGGATATCGGCCGTGTAGTTCAAGTTTCCGAACCCGACCTGATGGCCAGGGGCGTAGCTGTCGATCTACTCTAGATGGCCAAGCGAATTGGCTCGCTGTGCGAAGCCACCGAACACGAAGATCTATCCGGGGAGAAAAGTCTTACCCTGGACCATGTTGTTGTTGATGATTGAAGGAGCCATCAAGCCTTGCAGCGACGACACAGAGGAACTCTCAATGAAAGCACCAATGTCGGTGTCAAAACTAGTGGATCTCCGGTAGGGGGTCCCGATCTGTGTGTCTAAGGCTGATGGTAACAGGAGGTAAGGGACACGATGTTTTACCCAGGTTCGGGCCCTCTCGATGGAGGTAAAACCCTACTTCCTGCTTGATTGATATTGATGATATGGGTATTACAAGAGTTGATCTACCACGAGATCGTAGAGGCTAAACCCTAGAAGCTAGCCTATGATGATTATGATTCTGTCTTTAAGGACTAAACTCTCTAGTTTATATAGATACCAGAGAGGGCTAGGGTTTACATGGAGTCGGTTACAAGGAAGGAAATATAATATCCGAATCGCCAAGCTTGTCTTCCACGCAAAGGAGAGTCCCATCCAGATATGGGACAGAGTCTTGAGTCTTGTATCTTCATGCTCCAATAGTCCGGCAAAAGTATATAGTCCGGCTGTCCGGATACCCCCTAATCCAGGACTCCCTCAGTCCACACTTGAAGGGTTGCACGACACAGTCGTATCAGAAGTGGTTAAGGAGGAAATCACCCTCGATAACCATGACCGAATAACTACACTACCGGGTTAACATCAGAAGTGCTGATGAGGTATCACCCTCGGCACTCGATAGTAACCCACTAGTGTCGAGCAACTAAGGGGAAGTGATGTGCGGTGCCAGGGCCTGGTCTTTGATCCCGTTGATCGGGTCTTCGATGATGAAGCAGGGGCAACAAGGACAAGGTGGGGGTCACTGATGGATCACTAACCAACCTATACTAAGCAGTTTAGGATAAGCAGGTAAGGTACAACAACAGATACAAAAGCAGGCTATGCATCAGAATAGGAGCAATCAATAACAGTAGCAAAATCTAATGCAAGCATGAGAGAATGGAATGGGTGATACCAGGATGATCAGGGGGGGCTTGCCTGGTTGCTCTGGCAAGGAGGGGTCGTCGTCGACGTAGTCGATCACAGGGGCGGCATCGGTCTCGGGGTCTACCAAGAGAAGAAGGGGAAGAAACAGTAAATATAAAGCAAACATAGCATCACAAAGCATAACGTGGCAACATGATGTGTCGGGTGTGACCTAACGTATGGCTACACGATATAGGTGAAGGGGGAATTCAACCGGGAATGTATTCCCGGTTCCGGACCTGTGTCAGACAGATGACCGGAGGGGAATGTTCCATGTTCAGATAGTTAGAAGCATCTGACAGGTATGTGGTTAGCGTATTCGGGTTCGTCTCGTTGTTCTGAGCAACTTTCATGTATAAAGTTTTTCCAACCAAGCTATAGTTTTATTTTCTATGAATTGTCAAAGATTAAACCATTTTTTGGAATTATTTAAATTAACAGAAAATGGAATTATGACATCAGCATGATGCAATGCTGATGTCAGCAGGTCAACAGGTCGGCTGACCAATCAAACCAGACAGGTGGCGCCCACATGTCAGCCACTGTAATTAGCAAAGTTTATATTAAACTAATCTGAGCTTAAATAGCTACTCGGCCCCACATGTCAATCTCTAATTAGTAACTAATTAGGTTTTAATTATTAAAACATTTTAATTATTTAAAATAGGCAGTGGGGCACGCATGTCAGTGGCACTGGGCTGCCTTGTCAGCAGTTGACTGGGTCAACCCAGTCAAGTGGGACCCACGGGGCCCACTGGCAGTGACACTTGGTGGGACCCAGGCCACGCCAGGTCAGCGTCGACGCCGGAATGAGTTCCAGTGAGCTCTCCGCGGCGGCCGAACACCGGAGCAGCTCGGAAAAACACCATGGTTCACCATTTCGCGTGCCATGACTTGCATTCGAAAGCTAGGAGTGAGCCGCGTCGAGTGGTGCTGCTAGACTACGCCGGGGAGGCCGGAAACGTCGCCGGCGTCGAGCTTGGCGTTGGTGGCTTTCAGGCATGCCCGCGCTCGTCGCTGCAGGGCACGGCAAGCACAGTGGGAGGTGGCGTTGGACTGCTGGGAGCGTACTGAGCACGGCGCCGTGCTCGTCCGAGCTGGACGGAGAGTGTGGACACGGCGACGAATACGGCGGCGGAGGCGCACTACGGCCAGGATGGTAGCTATGGCGAGGGGCGCGGTGAGGCGAGGAAGGAGAGGAGAGAGGACGAAGTGGAGCTCACCGAGCGGCCACGGAAGGCTCTTGAAGGCTTTGGAGCAGTAGGGGTGCTCGAGGTCGCCGGTGAGCGTCGGAGACAGAGGCGAAAGGGGACGACGGCGATCGGCAGCTGCAGGGGGCCTTGGCTCCATGGAGGACCCTAGACGACGTGGATGAGGACGGCGGAGCGGACGGATAGGGCCGGTGGCCTCGGGGCCGCTGGTGGCCGCGAGATTGATGGAGGTACGACGGCGATGGCGTCGGTCTCCTCTCCAGAACAAAGGAGATGGAGAGCGGAGAGGTGGATCTGGGGAAGGAGAGGCGCAAGTGGGAGAGTGGGAGTGGCGGTAGGTGAGGGGGGGACTCAAGGAGGCGGGGAGGCGCGGGGCCTTATCCTCTCGCGGGGGCGTCGCCGGCGAGGGGGTTCGGCGGCGACCAGACTCCTGTTGCAGTCTGAGACCGAGGAACAGGGCAGGGGAGAGACCGGTGCAAGGGGGGCAACTGGGCTGGCTCGGGTGGGTTAGGTGGGCCGACCCAGGTGGGATGGGCAGAAGCCCAAGGGGAGGCCAGGGGCTCTACCACCCCTTCTTCTTTCCTTTTCTTTTTCTTTTTGTTTTTATTTTCCAGCAACTTTTGCCTTTTCTTTTAGCCACTAATGACTTTGCAAAATTATGCCACTGGCTAAAACAATTCCAAAGAATTATTGTGCAATGCCACAAAAATAATTGTGAGGCTTTTGAAAAAGGTAGCAGTTTTTATAAATTAAAAAGGCATTTAATCTATTGCTTTAGCCACTCCTTTAATTGGTTTAGGCCATTTAAACACCTTGCAAAAATGTTGGTCCACCACCAATATTAACAGATGATTATTTGCCACAAGATGAACATTTTTTATTTCATGTCTGACAAATATGATTTTTTTGACTTTAGATTGGATTTGAATTTGAATGGTGATTTGGATCAAGTGAAGATTAGCAACAGTAATGTGATGACATGGCACCATTAACAGGGGATTACTGTAGCATGACACTAGGGGTGTTACAAATCTCCTCCACTACAAGAAATCTCGTCCCGAGATTTAAGTGGGGAAGTAAAGAGTAACTTCAGAGAACTGACCCTTATAGGGTTAATTATCTAGTGAACAATTCAGGGAATGAGGCAGAAGTATCTCTCGAGTTGAAACTTAATAAACATCGAGGGCAAAGTATGAAGGTACAATAGGAAGTTTCAAGCGAATGGACAAATTGATACCTGAACAGAGTGTGAGAAAGGGGTTCAGAGCATCGGGAATAGATCATCTCTCGAAAGGTGGCTCGTGACATGATACGAAGCCAATTGCAAGAATATTTCAGAATCAAAGATATACAGGAGAGTCAGGTTCCAATCCTGTGGAACTGTGGGTTATGAGCCCACCATGTGGGTTAAAAGTAGAAAGGGGGCCGATAGCAAGGCATGTCAGATGATAGACTGTCAGCTATGTTGCCAACCACGTTGGTACCAAGGGCGAGGGACGAAGAGAACTATTTTCCTGCTTGTTGAAACGAGGCGGACCAGTAGGCAAAGTTCTCGTCCATCGGTGGTTACCGGAATGTCATCAACATTAGTAACAGGGTCGTACTGACCGAATTGTACCTTGAGGCATTTTTATAAGCAGGGAATTATTTTTGCTTAGATCATATAGATCGCAAGAAAGGTTAAACAAGATAATGGAACGGAAATGTGTTTAAACACATATTTCAGGGGGTATATCCTTCTCAAGGACAAGCAAAGCATGATACCCATGACATGATAGAAAGTAGAAAACCATTTAGGTAAGGGGAGAGGAATTTCATGACATTACCCAAAAAACAGTGTTAGGATAATTGATAAACAAAAAAATAGCATTGTGCTTCAAATGTTCTTATTGAAGATTGGAGTACCATAGACATGCTTCCATATAGCATTGACATGGTCATTAGGTAAAGGTCGGACCTTAAGAACACAAAGGATCCATCGGGAATTTTCTAGAACACCTCATGCAATTTTTTCCAGGAAAAAGATGAGGATGTGGCCGATGGGTTCAGCAGCAATCCGTCGACATGTCAAAAAGGAAGTATTTCCAGTATTATACGAACAAGTTTGTGTTGGGGGGAAGGCAAGAATGTTGTTGATGATAACACAAATCCTCGAGGGGCTAGGATGGTATTTCTCATCACGAATTTGATTGATACCCTAGAAGAGCTTAGAATGTTGATGATGATCATGACACATTTGTCGAGAGATTTCATGAAGATGTAATCGATTGGAGATGACGTCAAGTCAAAGGAATGATAAAGCAAAAGTTTATTGGAACCACGAATATGACACAAACTCGAAATCAAGCCTGTCGTTCAAGGCGAAATGATAAGATAAAGGAAATCGACGTAAGCTTAGCTCGTCGTCAGAAGTTGCTCCAGGAAAAGGACCGGGTAGCATAGTTAAAATTAGCTCGATAATGATATAGCTGATCAGGAAAGGAATGATATGATGGAGTATCATTCCAATGAAAATTCACAAGAGGTAGTGCAATGACACAATATCCTCGCGATAACAGGGGGCAATACTTGAGGTAGATCAAAATAGAGGTTGGACAGATGAAATGATATGCAGTAGACAAGTATTTTAACTTGTTCGGGAAATGGAATCAAGGAGAAAAATATGGTCGGAACCACGATTGCAAAGAATCAATTTAAAGATACAAGATGAGCTTATACCAAGGGAACATTTGATTATAAGAGAAGCTTCCATGATAAGATCTACATCGTGTCTATGGGCATGAACACAAAGTTCAAGGTTGACTCCCACTTCTTCAATGCATAACCTCTCATTTACTTCTCGCTTTTGACAAAGTTGTAGTGTAGAAATTTTTATCCGGCATAACACCAGTAGAGTATGACCCATAGAAATTTCCGGGTTCACACAAATTAGGGAACGCCTTAGTTCAACCCGTCGGGGCATCTTAGGAACATTTGCAAAAACTTTAGAGGTAATTAACTCAAGCTTGGAAGTAGAGCATGGTTGACAATGCAGAGAATACAATTTACCAAAGGCAATATGTATCAGGGGAAGAGCGCACAAAATTTTGAATATGAAGGAAACTGCTGGATAATAATCCAACAAAGGATTCAACGGTCCTCATTGGATCTGATTTGAGTATCAGTACTCAATCAGAAGAAGGAAAGAATGCAAAGGCATTGGATTATAGAAACATGTGAATAATTCGATGCTTAATGCAAAGAAATTATGATTTCCAAATTAGAAGATCAGAAGCAGACACTCTAATCAAAAGACAAGTAAGTTGAATAGATATAGATCGACAATCAATTAAGGTTTGGTTTGCCGAGAACCAGCTCATGTCCGGAGTGACGTCTGAGCCAGAAAGATCATTTAAAAGGATCAACTGATGATTGCGCGCATTCACTCACATGTTGAATCAATAGGAACAAAATGACGGTGTCAAATGATACTAATGAATATCGCTAGACATATGAGAAGCATCCATAATGTAAGCAGACAAGTAATTGTCGAGCAATAGTTTGAAGAGGATTCTCGAAAGATCGAATAGTATATCAGAGAATCTTATGAATCATACGAACAACTGGGGATGAACGGATACTCGGTAAGTGCGAGGAATTATCCGTAGGGGTATTCATGTGGTAAAGAACTGCAAGGCAGTAAGCTCAAGGGATTCTCGGGGCAACAGAGAGTATTTCAGGGCATCTTGAAATAACAAGAGCAACAAGGAATGATTGTATGAATGACAAGTGTATGTAGTTAGTCATAGGGGCTTATCGGTGGTAGGGAATTGCAAACGCGATGATCACAAGTTATCGGGATAACATCGGAGAGTATCTTTGGAATCTTCTGGTGCAGCAGGCGATCATATGTAATAAGGGGCTCTTCGGGAGGAAGTAGTTACGAGATCCTAATGTTAGAGTTAGAAAAATCATTTAACCCGAATGGAAGAGAGATCAGAGTCCCAGAGTATAGACGAGGAATAAAAGATCCTAATACCACCCAATTGGCGACGTGGGCCCGTAAGCCACACAGCCAAGTTAGTAAAACGGTTTTCAATTTCTAGACTCAACTTCGGCCAAGGAGTTGGAAAGGGGGATCCTACAGGCAGTCGTCTCTAATACCAACTTGTGACGCCCTTGATTCAATAGTACACTAATCATACATGCAAATGTGTACAATCAAGATCAAGGACTCACGGGAAGATATCACAACACAACTCTAGACACAAATTAAAATAATACAAGCTTTATATTACAAGCCAGGGGCCTCAAGGGCTCGAATACATCAGCTTGAATACAAACGAGTCAGCGGAAGCAACAATATCTGAGTACAGACATAAGTTAAACAAGTTTTCCTTAAGAAGGCTAGCACAAAAGCAACATGGTTGAAAAGGTAAGGCCTCCTGCCTGGGAGCCTCCTAACTACTCCTAGTCGTCTACGGCGTCCACGTAGTAGTAAGCATCGGCGGTGGCATCTGGCTCCTGGGCTCCGACATCTGGTTGCATCAACCGGAAAGAAGAAGAAAGGGGGAAAAGGGGGAGCAAAGCAACCATGAGTACTCATCCAAAGTACTCGCAAGCAAGGAACTACACTACATATGCATCGGTATCAATGAAATGGGTTGTATATGTGGACTGAACTGCAGAAATGCCAGAATAGAGGGGAAAACCTAGTCCTATCGAAGACTAGCATCTTCTGGAAACCACCATCTTGCAGCAATAGGAGGGAGTAGAGTAGCATAAAGTAAAGTAGTAGTAGTGTTATCAACCTCGGCCAGAGATCCTTTCTCGACTCCCTGCGAGAAAGCAATCCCAGAGCCATACTATCCAATTGTCATCACAATCCAATTCTCATCACCATCCAATTCTCATCACAAGTATCCAGTTCTAGTTGTATCGATCAGGATACAACACCGAGTGTCCGTTACCGTAGGACAGGCTATCGATAAATGTTTTCTTCCCTGCACGGGTGCACCAACTTACCCACCATGCTTGATTAACTCTGGCCGGACACACTTTCCTGGGTCATGCCTGGCCTCGGCCAAACAATACGCTGCAACCCGACCTAGGCTTAATAGAGAGGTCAGCACGTCGGACTAAACCTATGCCCCCAGGGGTCATGGGCCATTGCCCCGGGAACTCCTGCACATTGCATACGCGGCCGGTGAGCAGACCTAGCTACCTCCTTCAAAAAGGCAGGTGCTTACGCAGTCCAACCTGGCACGCGCCGCTCAGTCGCTGATGTCTATTAAGCTTCGGCTGATGTATACGATGCAGAACACCCATACTATGCCCACGTGATGGTTAGTGCTATCAGGCCAGAGGCCCCTCAGATCAAATATCCAAATCATAGTGGATTAGGAATGCGCGGTAACAAGTAGAGACTCTCGAAAGATGTGACCCCGTTGCCCCATCTCGAGGACTTGCAGCAAGGACTAGGAATGCCCGGCCACGACTCGTAATTATCTCACGGGCACCCTCTAGGTCAACCCGACTCCACATCACTCACAATTAAGCTCGCGCGGGCACCCCTCAGGGCCGACCCGTCTTCAGTAACATGGTTCAGTGTAAAGTCATAGTAACCATAGTAAGTGTGTGCCCAACACCAAGGGGAAAACCTGAGGAGTCACCCCCGACGGATTCCACTCGTTGTAATCATCAATGTGGACGGAAGAGGAACCACCCTCGAGGTCCACACTTGAAGGGTTGCATGACAGAGTTTGATACGTCCATTTTGCATCATGCTTTTATATCAATATTTATTGCATTATGGGCTGTTATTACACATTATATCTCAATACTTATGGCTATTCTCTCTTATTTTACAAGGTTTACCATGAAGAGGGGGAATGTTGGCAGCTGGAATTCTGGCTGGAAAAGGAGCAAACATTGCAAACCTATTCTGCACTGCTCCAAAAATCCTGAAACTCCACGAAACCTATTTTTGGAATTAATAAGAATTATTGAGCGGAAGAAATACATCAGGGGGCCCACACCCTGTCCAAGAGGGTGGGGGGCGCGCCCACCCCTACTGGGCGCGCCCCCTGTCTCCTGGGCCCCCTGGTGGCCCCCCAGTGTCCATCTTCTGCTATAAGAGTGCTTTTACCCTGAAAAAAATCGTGGGCAAGCTTACGGGACGAAACTCCGCCGCCACGAGGCGGAACCTTGGGGGAACCAATCTAGGGCTCCGGTGGAGCTGTTCTGCCGGGGACACTTCCCTCCGAGAGGGGGAAATCATCACCAACGTCATCACCAACGATCCTCATCGAGAGGGGGTCAATCTGCATCAACATCTTCACCAGCACCATCTCCTCTCAAAACCCTAGTTCATCTCTTGTATCCGATCTTGTATCAAAACCACAAATTGGTACCTGTGGGTTGCTAGTAGTGTTGATTACTCCTTGTAGTTGATGCTAATTGGTTTACTTGGTGGAAGATCATATGTTCAGATCCTTAATGCATATTATTAATCCTCTGATTATGAACATGAATATGCTTTGTGAGTAGTTACATTTATTCCTGAGGACATGGGTGAAGTCTTGCTATTAGTAGTCATGTGAATTTGGTATTCGTTCGATATTTTGATGAGATGTATGTTGTCTTTTCCTCTAGTGGTGTTGTGTGAACGTCGACTACATGACACTTCACCATTATTTGGGCCTAGAGGAAGGCATTGGTAAGTAATAAGTAGATGATGGGTTGCTAGAGTGACAGAAGCTTAAACCCTAGTTTATGCGTTGCTTCGTTAGGGGCTGATTTGGACCCATATGTTTAATGCTGTGGTTAGGTTTACCTTAATACTTCTTTTGTAGCTACGAATGCTTGCAATAGGGGTTAATCATAAGTGGGATGCTTGTCCAAGTAAGGGCAGTACCCAAGCACCGGTCTACCCACATATCAAATTATCAAAGTACCGAACGCGAATCATGTGAACGTGATGAAAACTAGCTTGACGATAAATCCCATGTGTCCTCGGGAGCTCCTTTCTCATTATTATAATTTTTCCAGGCTTATCCTTTGCTACATAAAGGATTGGGCCACCTTGCTGCACTTTATTTACTTTATTTACTTGTTACTCATTACTATTTATCTTATCACAAAACTATCTATTACCTATAATTTCAGTGCTTGCAGAGAAAACCTTACTGAAAATCGCTTATCATTTCCTTCTGCTCCTTGTTGGGTTCGACACTCTTACTTATCGAAAGGACTAGATAGACCCCCTACACTTGTGGGTCATCAAGACTCTTTTCTGGCGCCGTTGCCGGGGAGTGTAGCACTTTTGGTGAGTGGAAATTGGTAAGGAAACATTTACATAGTGTGCTGAAATTTTTTGTTACTTGTCACTATGGAAACTAATCCTTTGAGGGGCTTGTTCGGGGTATCTTCACCACGACCAGAAGAGCAAAGAGTTGCTCCTCAACCTACTGAACTTTATGAAAATATTTACTTTGAGATTCCTTCGGGTATGATAGAGAAACTGCTAGCTAATCCATTTGCAGGAGATGGAACATTGCATCCCGATTTACACCTTATCTTTGTGGATGAAGTTTGTGGATTTTTTAAGCTTGCAGGTATTCCCGATGATGTTGTCAAAAGGAAGGTCTTCCCTTTATCTTTGAAGGGAGATGCATTGACATGGTATAGGCTATGTGATGATACGAGATCTTGGAATTATAAACGACTGATCAGGAGTGCTCGAGGTCGCCGGCGAGCGTCGGAGACAAAGGCGAAAGGGGACGACGGCGATCGGCAGCTGTAGGGGCCCTCGGCTCCATAGAGGACCCCAGGCGACATGGATGAGGACGGCGGAGCGGACGGACAGGGTCGATGGCCTCGAGGCCGCTGGTGGCCGTGGGATTAACGGAGGTACGACGGCGATGGCATTGGTCTCCTCTCCAGAACGAAGGAGATGGAGAGGGGAGAGGTGGATCTGGGGAAGGAGAGTCGCAAGTGGGAGAGTGGGAGTGGCGTTAGGTGAGGGGGGGACTCGAGGAGGCGGGGAGGTGCGGGGCCTTATCCTCTCGCGGGGGCGTCGCCAGCGAGGGGGTTCGACGGCGACCAACCTCCTGTTGCGGTCTAAGACCGAGGAACAGGGCGGGAGGAGAGACCGGTGCGAGGGGGGCAAACTAGGCTGGCTATGGTGAGTTAGGTGGGCCAGCCCAGGTGGGATTGGCCGAAGCCCAAGGGGAGGCCAGGGGCTCTACCGCCCCTTCTTCTTTCCTTTCCTTTTTCTTTTTGTTTTTCTTTTCTAACAGCTTTTGCCTTTTCTTTTAGCTACTAATGACTTTGCAAAATTATGCCACTGTCTAAAACAATTCCAAAGAATTATTATGCAATGCCACAAAAAGAATTGTGAGGCTTTTGAAAAAGGTAGCATTTTTTATAAATTAAAAAGCCATTTAATCTATTACTTTAGCCACTGCTTTAATTGGTTTAGGCCATTTAAACACCTTGCAAAAATGTTGGTCCACCACCAATATTAACAAATGATTATTTGCCACAAGATGAACATTTTTTATTTCATGTCTGACAAATATGATTTTTTTACTTTAGATTGGATTTGAATTTGAATGGTGATTTGGATCAAGTGAAGATTAGCAACATTAATGTGATGACATGGCACCATTAACAGGGGATTACTGTAGCATGACACTAGGGGTGTTACAGGTATGAACCATAGAGAAGTTGGAATACAGTAGGTTTAACACCAATATAAATAGAGAATGAGTTCATTACAGTACCTTATGTGGTGGTTTTTCTTTCTTGCACTAACGGAGCTTATGAGATTTCCTGTTGAGTTTTGTGTTGTGAAGTTTTCAAGTTTTGGGTAAAGATTTGATGGACTATGGAATAAGGAGTGGCAAGAGCCTAAGCTTGGGGATGCCCATGGCACCCCAAGATATTCAAGGATGACCAAAAGCCTAAGCTTGGGGATACCCCGGAAGGCATCCCCTCTTTCGTCTTCGTCTATCGGTAACTTTACTTGGAGCTATATTTTTATTCGCCACATGATATGTGTTTTGCTTGGAGCATCTTGTATGATATTAGTCTTTGCTTTTTAGATTACCACAATCATCCTTGCTGTACACACCTTTTGGGATAAGCCCACTTGATTTAGAATTTATTAGAATACTCTTTGTGCTTCACTTATATCTTTTGAGCTAGATAATTTTTGCTCTAGTGCTTCACTTATATCTTTTAGAGCATGGCGGTGGATTAATTTTGTAGAAATTGTTGATTTCTCATGCTTCACTTATATTATTTTGAGAGTCTCTTAGAATAGCATGGTATTTACTATGGTTATAAAATTGGTCCTAGAATGATGGGCATCCAAGTTGGGTATAATAAAAACTATCATAGAAAGTGAATTGGATGCTATGATCAATTTGATACTTGATAATTGTTTTGAGATATAGAGGTGGTAATATTAGAGTCATGCTAATTGGGTAATTGTGAATTTAAAGAATACTTGTGTTGAAGTTTGTGATTCCCGTAGCATGCACGTATGGTGAACCGCTTTGTGATGAATTTGGAGCACAATTTTATTTATTGATTTTCTTCCTTATGAGTGGCGGTCGGGGATGAGCGATGGCCTTTTCCTACCAATCTATCCCCCTAGGAGCATGAGCGTAGTACTTTGTTTTCAATGGCTTGTAGATTTTTGCAATAAGTATATGAGTTCTTTATGACTAATGTTGAGTCCATGGATTATACGCACTCTCACCCTTCCACCATCGCTAGCCTCTCTTGTGTCGTGCAACTTTCGCCGGTACCATACACCCACCATATACCTTCCTCAAAACAGCCACCATACCCACCTATTATGGCATTTCCATAGCCATTCTGAGATATATTGTCATGCAACTTTCCACCGTTCCATTTATTATGACACGCATCATCATTGTCATATTGCTCTTTGCATGATCATGTACATCGTATTTGTGGCAAAGCCACCTTCATAATTTTTCATACATGTCACTCTTGATTCATTGCATATCCCGGTACACCTCCGGAGGCATTCATATAGAGTCATATCTTGTTCTAAGTATCGAGTTGTAATCTTGAGTTATAAGTAAATAAAAGTGTGATGATCTTCATTATTAGAGCATTGTCCCAAGTGAGGAAAGGATGACGGAGACTATGATTCCCCCACAAGTCGGGATGAGACTTCGGACTTTATAAAAAAAGAGGCCAAAGAGCACACCAAATAAAAAAAAGGGGGCCAAATAAAAAAAAAGAAAGGCCAAATAAAAAATGAGAGAAAAGGAGAGAAGGGACAATGCTACTATCCTTTTTACCACACTTGTGCTTCAAATTAGCACCATGTTCTTCATGATAGAGAGTCTCCTATGTTGTCACTTTCATATACTAGTGGGAATTTTTCATTATAGAGCTTGGCTTGTATATTCCAATGATGGGCTTCCTCAAAATGCCCTAGGTCTTCGTGAGCAAGCAAGTTGGATGCACACCCACTTAGTTTCTTTTGTTGAGCTTTCATACATTTATAGCTTTAGTGCATCCGTTGGATGGCCATCCCTACTCATTCACATTGATATCTATTAATGGGCATCTCCATAGCCCGTTGATACGCCTAGTTGATGTGAGACTATCTTCTCTTTTTTGTCTTCTCCACAACCACCATTCTATTCCACCTATAGTGCTATGTCCATGGCTCACGCTCATGTATTGAGCGAAAGTTGAAAAAGTTTGAGATTAATAAAGTATGAAACAATTGCTTGGCTTGTCATTGGGGTTGTGCATGATTAAATATTTTGTGTCATGAAGATAGAGCAACAGCCAGACTATATGATTTTGTAGGGATACTTTCTTTAGCCACGTTATTTTGAGAACACATGATTGCTTTATTAGTATGCTTGAAGTATTACTATTTCTTATGTCAATATGAACTTTTCTTTTGAATCATTTGGATCTGAACATTCATGCCACAATAAATAAAATTACATTGAGAATTATGCTAGGTAGCATTCCACATCAAAAATTTTGTTTTTATCATTTACCTACTCGAGGACGAGCAGGAATTAAGCTTGGGGATGCTTGATACGTCTCCAATGTATCTATAATTTTTTATTGTTCCATGCTATTATATTACCCGTTTTGGATGTTTATGGGCTTTACTTTACACTTTTATATCATTTTTGGGACTAACCTACTAACCGGAGGCCCAGCCCGAATTGCTGTTTTTTTGCCTATTTCAGTGTTTCGAAGAAAAGGAATATCAAACGGAGTCCAAACGGAATGAAACCTTCGGGGGCGATCTTTTTGGAACAAATGTGATCCAGGGGACTTGGAGTGGACGTCAAGCAACAAAGGAGGCGGCCACAAGGGTGCCCGGCACGCCCCCTAGGGGTGGGCGCGCCCCCACCCTCGTGGGTCCCTCGAGCGTCCACCGACCTACTTCTTCCTCCTATATATACCTACGTACCCTGAAACCTTCGAGGAGCACCACGAAAACCTAATTCCACTGCCGCAAGCTTCTGTATCCGCGAGATCCCATCTTGGAGCCTTCGCCGGTGCTCAACTGGAGGGGGAATCGACCATGGAGGGCCTCTACATCATCTCCAAGGCCTCTCCTATGAGTTGTGAGTAGTTTACCACAGACCTTCGGGTCCATAGTTATTAGCTAGATGGCTTCTTCTCTCTCTTTGAATCTCAATACCAAGTTCTCCTCCATCTTCTTGGAGATCTATTCGATGTAACTCTTTTTGTGATGTGTTTGTCGAGATCCGATGAATTGTGGGTTTATGATCAAGTTTATCTATGAGAAATATTTGAATCTCTGAACTCTTTTATGTGTGATTAAGTTATCTTTGCAAGTCTCTTTGAATTATCAGCTTAGTTTGGCCTGCTAGATTGATCTTTCTTGCAATGGGAGAAGTGCTTAGCTTTTGGTTCAATCTTGCGGTGTCCTTTCCCAGTGACAGCAGGGGCAGCAAGCCACGTATTGTATTGTTGCCATCGAGGATAAAAAGATGGGGTTTATATCATATTGCATGAGTTTATCCCTCTACATCATGTCATCTTTCTTAATGCGTTGTTCTTTATGAACTTAATACTCTAGATGCAGGCATGAGTTGGGCGATGAGTGGAGTAATAGTAGTAGATGCAGGAAGGGGTCGATCTACTTGTCACGGATGTGATGCCTATATACATGATCATGCCTAGATAATCTCATAACTATGCGCTTTTCTATCAATTGCTCGACAGTAATTTGTTCACCCACCGTAATACTTATGCTATCTTGAGAGAAGCCACTAGTGAAACATATGGCCCCCGGGTCTATCTTTTATCATATAAGTTTTCAATCTATTTTTATTTGCATCTTTTACTTTCCAATCTATATCATAAAAATACCAAAAATATTTATCTTATCATATTATCTCTATCAGATCCCACTTTCGCAAGTGGCCGTGAAGGGATTGACAACCCCTTTATTGCGTTGGTTGCAAGGTTCTTATTTGTTTGTGTAGGTGCGTGGGACTTTTGAGGAGCCTCCTACAGGATTGATACCTTGGTTCTCAAAAACTGAGGGAAATACTTACGCTATTTTGCTGCATCACCCTTTCCTCTTCAAGGAAAACCAACGCAAGCTCAAGACGTAGCAACTACTTACATCAAGCATGTATTGATGTAGACTCCTTACACCAATCTCTTCATTTTCCTCGTATGCTAGAAACATGTCGTCAGTACTTAACGACATTTCCACTATTGTCCTATGATCACATTTTGACCTTTTTGGTAACTTTACTCACAACTTACTTGGAGTACTGGATTTATCTGGTTATTTACATACCATGGAATTAACACAAGTGCGATTGAAATCATGCATTTCACTCATCGGTATTTCAAGATACCGATTCTTGTTGAGAACTCCTTTCATGTGACTTTGATAAGGAAACTCTTCTTTACATTTTTCATACTAAACTAGTTTAGTACTTTGTATATGTATTTTGGCTAAGCCTAATTAGACACTATTATCTCCATAGATTATTATGTCTAATACAAGGACTATATTGCCTAAGTACTTTACTAAAAAACTATTTTCAATAAAGTCTTAATTTGTGTCAAGAAATTTATATAATTTCCAATCAACAATGCGTCATGCACACATAGTGTTTAGAAATATTATCACACTCCCACTTACTTTATTGTAAATACAAGCATCTCCACTATGCTTCCTTTAGGTCATTACTGGATCTCCTGAAGTTTGCACACTTACTAGCATCCTCTGGATCAAGAAAATTACCTTAGACCGTATCAAATATACATCATTGGTTCTATTTCCATCTCATGGGAATCTTTTTGACATTCATCTGTTATACCTCATAACTGAAATATTTAGTAATTGCTAGTTTAGTCTGAACTAACTTTAAGTTTCATTATGATGAGACAATCTCATCATAATCAACTCCTTGATCTTGTCATAAACTATTTGCAACAAGTCAAGCATCCTAAAACATATTTTATCTTTGTTAATCTATAGATCCATCACTACACTTTAAACATTAAGTTTTTCAAAGCGTCTAGAAGTTCTAAACTTGAATTATGTGTATGGATACTATCTTGGATTATGTTGGCATATAGCCAATTTTGGAGTCAGGGCCCATCAATGCTTCTATGTGAATTATAGGTACTGTCTGTCCAACAATATTTCATCTACACACCACAGAGGTCTGCACGAATTTTCACAAACTATATAGTTTAGCTGCAAGTTCAACTGTAGTCTCTTTATGTCATGTAGAGGCTTTCGTATCAGTCGCAGTATGAAATTCTATTATTACTTTTAGTGTTTATTTTCTTCGACCTAATCACGAAGATTTTGCAATCTTGTCGAGTTGCACTATCCTCCCACTCACTGTTTTGTAGAAAACTGTTTCTTCAAAATTTCTGCACTCTATGGCAAAACACTTCGCCTTGAAATAGTGATAGATGAATACCCAACTATTTGGGATAACCTACAAAGTAGCACTTATTTCAATAAATTTGATGGCGCTCTTTTCGGTGTAAAAGCCACAGTCTCTAAAGCATCAGATTAAAGGTATGTTGGTGAAATAATTATGTAACATCCTAAATTTTCAATTTAGAATGTTATGCATTAGATCATCATTATATATCATATTTTATTGCATGTTTGCTTGATCCTAGAAAATTCTACGCAACTCAAGGACCCACGGAGAGAGTTGGGGATTTTGTTATATTCTTATTTGAGTTTCTCAAATTTTGAAAAGAGGATCAATTGATTTTAATTATTTTTTTCTTCATATATTTCTTTTATAAAAATAAAAGAGAGGGAATAAAATGACTTTTCCAAAATAAAGAAATATTGGAGATTTAATATTAAAATCAAATAAGATTTTTATTCGAAGTTTTATCGCTATTTTATTTGAATTAGGAAAAATATGCGTTTTTCAAAATTGCATTATAGGCCCAAATAAATGTTCATTTTGTCCGCTATATTTTTAGAGGACAGGGAATGTTTATTATCGGATTTTTGGAGTCCGTTTAGTATTTATTTTATTTGTTTTTCTGCATGGAATTATTAAAAAAACGAACCGACCTTACCGGGTCGTGTCCGCCTGGGACACTGACCCTGCCGGGCCTTTAAAACCCGAGGCACCGAGCCGCCCCAGCCCAAGCAGCCGCCGTCGAACCCTAGCGCCGCCCCGCCGCCAGATCCGCGCCGCCGCCGCAGCCGGTTGCCGCCGCCGCCGACGCCGTACCCCGCCACCGACGCCGCACACCGCCGCCGCCCCTCGCCATGCCGCCGCCCGACGCAGCCGCCCCGCACCCTGCCGCCACCCGCCGCCGCCGCCGGACCCGCCGGAGGTAGCCGCCACCGTGGCGGTTTTCGTGAGAAAATGGTCGTTTTTTTAGAAACTCTGGTTTATTTTTTATAGATTGGTTTTATTTTTTTTTGGTTTAGTTATTTAGCGAACACCCCTTGGTTCGTTCGTTTTAATGAACGATACCGTTTAGCCGCAGACAGCGAACGTTCGTTCGTTAGCCTGTTCGTCAACTTTTCTTTTTCCAGGGATTTTCCGCGATTATTTTCGATCGTGATTTCTGTCCAGATTTTCGTTTTAGTTTATCTTTTCGCTCGTTTATCGGAATCAGGCGACTCAAGTTTTTGCTACTGTAAAATTTGACTTAAGTCCAGATTAGTAAATGAAGCTTCTTTCTTTCGCAGTTTGAGTTTCGTTGCTTCATTTGATTTGATTCTTTTTGCAAACCGGAGTTCTTAAGTTGAACTTTCTGGTTAGATCTCTTATTTGAGTTTACCCATGCTTGTAGTTTAGTGCTTATTGTATGCTTGTTTGTTTGCAATAGAGTACCCGGAGTGCGCAGCGTGCTACTACGAGTCTCTAGGTTTCACGGATCATCAGCAAGGCAAGTAACACTTTGATCATACCTCTTTACTACCCAGTTTTATTACATTAGATCAATCCTCAAATAATTGCATGATTAGGATCTGATTAATATGTGGGTTTTGGGAAGTAGATGAGGTAGAACCTATTGTCCTGTTTATTATCAAACCTTTGGGAGTTACTTCTACGTTTGCTTATATTGCTATGCTATGCTTGTAGACGTGGATTGGGTTTGAGTTTATCCATGACAGATGTGAGTTGTTAATTAATGGTTCAACTTAAGGTGGCAACTTAAATACACATCTGGGTGGATTGAGGCACTTGGGGAACCCAGTGTTGCCTGTATTTTTGGAAATCCCGGGGTACCGTGTGATTCTCCTATGGACTGCCACCCAGGCTCAAAGGGATCATAAGATTATTCATGCTAGAAACTTCTGTGTGTAGCCGCAAGCTACTATGGGCTCTAGCATAGTTGAGTATGTTGCATGACCTCTTTTAGTGGTTGGCTAGTAGATGTAGGGGATGTAGGTTAGTACTGTCTTCCCAGAGTAAAGAGTAAATGAGTCTAAAAGACTATGTCTCGGTCATCCGTTTCTCAAACATCATGTAGTGCGAGAAATCCAACATAGGAGATCGAGTCTTGTGGGGAAAAGTGTGCAAACCTCTGCAGAGTGTACAAACTAATCATGGTTAGCCGTGTCCCCGGTTATGGACGTTTTGAGTATCTAGTTTCTTGGATTATCCTGTGGATCTCATCACTCATAATTTAATTTGTTGGGTTTAACGATGATGCTTAATTGGGATTGAGAGGGGGATTACCTTCTCAATGTTTAACAACCACCATGATAGTTAGATAAAATTTATTCCTTTGTTGTAGGGAAAAATTGGCTTTGTGCAAAACCTGTAACCATAGAGCTTACCACCAGCCATATATGCATGTAGTGATAGCATTATTCTGTTCATTACTCTCTATGTGTTACATTGCCAGCATATTCCATGTGCTGACCCATTCTCGGGCTGCAACGTTCATGTTGCAGACTTTTCAGATGACGAGTAAGGTGCCTTAGGTCGTGATCTTTCACTCAGTGATGCCGTTGGAGTTGATGGACTCGCTTTATCTTCTAAGTCTTCTGCTGTTATCGTATTTAGATGGCCTTAAGCCATATTTATTGTAATAAGTTCTCTTTTGAGACATTCGATGTAATAAGTGTGTGATTGCTACTCTGTCATAAATCCTTCAAGTACTATGCGTGTTAGCATTACCGATCCAGGGATGACACTGATGCACAGAGATTAGACTGTTTGAGGTCTTGTCGCTACAAATTAATGTCATCTTTGATCTCACCATGTCATACATAACTTGATTGCATCTACTTAAAACACTCTACTCTTAGTAGTGTTCTAGGAGTTGCAAGCTATAAAATACTTTTCATAGATCATCAGACATTCGCTAAACTTGTAACTCAAATATTTCTGTCTGCAATCTAATTGAAGAAACATAATTTTCTTATTACAATAATGTATACTTAATTTTGAAAAGCTTTTTTCAACATTTCAAAAGATCCAGATTTATGTCTCAACTAGTAAACATAAATATCTACTTGAGTCATCTTAAAGATAGATAAATCTATTGCTTGCAACAACACTTATGGGACTACACACATCGATATGCATATTTCCAACTAATCTGTTGCTCGTTCTCTATGGCCTGTGAACGGTATTTTAGTATATTTCATTAATTAGACGAAATTTCCAAGTGTTTGATGATTCTCAATCAGATGACTTCAAAATTCATCACTATAAATTTCTCCATGCTGGTTTCTCAATGTGACTAAATGCAGTGCCACACAAATGTGGTATTTTTGTAGCCTTGCAACATCTAGCGTCAGTGTTATGGATGTTCAATTTTATTATCAGTATTCATTACATACATCTTATTCATAATAGGTGTATGGCGTTTTGTTCATAACATCGAACAACTATTGTTCTCTCATGAACAATCTCCTTTCAACTTCTATCAATGGACCAGAGTGTACAAAACTCTAAAATAAATTATGATAATAAATATAGAGGAAATAGATTGATGGAAATATTGTAAACTTTTACAATGCATCAAATATTTTAACCTCATTATTTGTTGGTCATTAGGTCGTAGTAATTCTTGCATCGATTTGCAGCAACATGAAATCGAGTCGGTATTCTTGTGATCAACTTTTAACCACAATTCCCAAAGAATTTAGTGTTTAACAATTTAATCACGATTCTCAAGAATCACACTTTACTTGACCAAACATCTCTACACCTCATAACTTGTATGATATTCATACCTGAGCTAGACATTCCAGTCTTCTTTTCTTTCTGCCTTTTACTTTTATAGTTTTACTTCAATATTTCTCTCACTTTCAGAAGAAACATCAACTTTAAGAGTGGCGTGAGCCCTGAACTTCCCTAGGAATGTAAGTCTCATTACATCCTTCAGCTTTTTCTTTCTCTATAAGTTCTCACTGTTAACACATGACATGTGTTCTTCTAGATCTTATGCATTTCAGTCTTAAACATAGTTGAACACTTCACTAGAACTTGCAAACAAAACACTTCTTTAGATATTGCATATCTTTTAGTCTTTGTTTATTTCTGAAAACAATTTTTAGTTCCAAGAATATCACATAACTATCCCAAACATTTTGAAGTTCGGGTTTCTCGGAAGCAGGAAGACTATAATGCAATTCTAGCTTTTGGATCGAAGGACGTGAGTTTCGTCATTCATGGCATCACAAGAGAGTATTATAAATATATAGTAGCATAAATACTTCTTGGCACTTTTAGAGGATGATCCTCTTAAACATAAAGTTTCAACCAGATAAATAACAGTCAACCAGTTTCAACAACAAAGGTGGAACTGTGAGCCATAATTCTACAACTATAATGCAAACTACACATAGACATTGTACATAATTAATTTGCACTAGTTACCACACTTAATTAAGACATGATTGTGCTCCCACTCAAATCAATATCTCTCATAATTGATAGTGAGTAATTCAATATCCAAATTTAGTTCTTAGCCATTGATGTGGACATCACTAATGACGAGAATTTTGACCGGTGGAAAAGATTTTGCCAATCATATCACCATATGACTCTTGTTCATCTTTCGATGGTTCGTGCTCCAAGCTTAGAACGATTATGTTAGAACTTCAAGACAAACCGAGTGCTATTTTCATGCATGGCCGATCATCCCCGTCTTACACCTCACGTCTCGTTTGTTCTCATGTGGACATGACCCACTCCGGAACGCTATGTGTTATAGATGGTTGCAACACTAGGAAGAGCACCTTTTAACTTGATATTTACTATGAGAGACTGCCCTAATAATTGACTCATGTGCAACCAAAGAGTGTAAACAACATAGGGATAAACATCTCATGCAATTCGTAATAGCATGACATGGTATAGCTCTAGGCGCCAGGTGTTCTCCATGAACATGTTCAATCTTCAGTTGAAGCGACGTGACGGCCAATATTTCGTTGCCGTGCCAACCGTTTAAAAAATGTTGTCATGGCAAAAATCTCAGAAAACGTTGATGTTGCACCAAAAATCTGAAATTCCATCATAGCATGAAATTATTGCTCCTCGTCCCGTGCCTGCTACACCTTCTCCTCGCGGGGTCCTCCATGTACGTCTTGCCACAGTCACCTGTAACCTATCTCTATGATATTTACATTAAGATGGCAATCTCGTGGCTCTAGCCATCATGCCGTGACGGGTAGGCCACTTAACATTACAACATATAACCATCACATACATAAACTCATTATCATGATGAAGTCTATACCACATTATATGCAAACCCTGCAAAACCAAGTTAGATGTCCTCTAATCAGTATGTCAAATTTTAATTACGTGGCTTCTAGGGTTTCGAGATAAACATAGCTACCTACATGCACACCATAAAGTGCTAATCCTTGTTGCTAGATTAACTTTTAGGGTGTGTGAAAGAAGAGACTTAATTAAAAATATCGTTCCCCCACACTAAACTTCGTGTAATACGCGTGACCCCCTAGAAGATCATCCATCTTCATCGCCCTCTTGCGTATGCGACGGTTCACTATTCTTAACAATGGTGAAGCCCAAGGAACTATTAGCAGATCGTCAATAGCTAAGGCCAAGCGATTGTCAAAACCTTGTGAAAAGCAACACCATGCCATCAATGAACTGAACCGAAACAACACTCGAGGGAAGCATAGAAAGAACATCACCCTCACAATCACATGTGATTTAGATCGAAACCTGCATCTACTCGTAGAACCGCTCATGATGCCACTGTTGGGATACGTAGTAGAAAACAAAAATTTTGCCATACGATCACCCATGAACAATATGAAGATGCATATAGGGTTTGGATCAACAATTGTTACCGACTCCGAGAGTGCAGCAGAAGTAGACGAGTCGGTGTAGATCATACATGGAGTCCCTCGAACGCTAATGACGATCCCGCGAACCGCCCTCGAACGATCCCATGAACAGAAGACTGAAAGCACGACCTCTCTACTTGGTTGCAAGCATACAGTCTTCACGATCCGGCAGCACTTCATCGTCTAGAGCTAATCGTCGCTGGAGAATTAGAGGAAGGAGATTAGAACCACATGGGGCTTCTAATTATGAGGATTAGAGGTGGCTAGGGCTAGCTCTAATTAGTCAATAGGACCAACTAGAAGTAGAACTAGAACTAGATCAACTAGAAGAGGCTCCAAAACTTGTGTATCCAAAAGAGCAAAATCCCCTACTATATATAGGTTGGACGGGAGAGGGAGGGCTGCCACTGAGGGAGTCCTGGATTAGGGGGTCCTCGGGCAGTCGAACTATATACTTTGGCCGGACTGTTGGACTATGAAGATACAAGATTGAAGACTTCGTCCCGTGTCCGGGTGGGACTCTCCTTTGCATGGAAGACAAGCTTGGCAATTCGGATATATAGATCTCCTTCTTTGTAACCGACTCTGTGTAACCCTAGCTCCCTCCGGTGTCTATATAAACCGGAGGGTTTAGTCCGTAGGACAATCATAATCATAGGCTAGCTTCTAGGGTTTAGCCTCTATGATCTCGTGGTAGATCAACTCTTGTAATACTCATATCATCAAGATCAATCAAGCAGGAAGTAGGGTATTACCTCCATCGTGAGGGCCCGAACCTGGGTACACATCGTGTCCCCCGCCTCCTGTTACCATTAGCCTTAGACGCACAGTTCGGGACCCCCTACCCGAGATCCGCCGGTTTTGACACCGACAGCCACCACCCCTGGTGCACCATCTAATGGGTGGAGTCTTACTCCTCACCTTCCCCAATTCGGCCCCCTTCCTTAGGGAAGGGAGAAGGGAGCCACTTTCCCACTTGGGCCTTTTTTGGCCTAAGTTGCCTTCCACCTCTTGGAATTTTTAGACCCATTGATATTTAAATTAAATATAAAATGTTCTAATTTTTTTAGAATTATATATATAATTTAATATCCCCATAACATTTTCCACCTACACACACACACACACACACACACACACACACACACACACACATATATATATATATATATATATATATATTAATCGGTGATACCCAGTATTACGCGATATTCACTGAAACCCTTCCGATGACCCCGAAATGCTTCCAGAAGCTCTCGGGACTATTCCAGACATTAATGAAATAATTTCACAAATATATTCTCATTAATTCCGTGCCACTAACACTTAGTAGATCGTGATTACCTTAAACTTGTGACCCCGTAGGTTCAGTAAATCATAGACATGAACGAAACCCCTTCATGCAATGACTGATAGCAGAACCGTGGACATCCATATCCGTCCCTATGATTACACGAATGATATTAGAGTGAGGCTTTGGTTATCATGTGATGTTCCCTTTGCTTCGTGAGCATCGGTATCCTCCTGGATTGCATCGGTATCCTCCTGAGTCATCACCACTATATCATTGCTCTTGTTATCGGTTTTCTTTTTCTTTCTCGTTGATGTGTTCCAGCATCCCTGTGACGTAGTCACTTGCATCTGGCCAGCCAATGATGGAACCCGTCACACCAAGAGGGCCCTAAGAATATCTCTCCATTATCGGAGGAGCAAATCCCACTCTCGAGCTATTTGGTCACTTGTTAAACTTTTCGGTGAACCTGAAAGTTGTCGTTATGACCACCTTGTTACAGATGATGTTTGAGCAACCCCAAAGTCCACCATATGGTAGGAAGTGACCGTGACACTCTCATGGTATGAGAAACTAAAACACATTCTAACACTCCATGTTATAACAAATGATTTCAGACGATATAATCACAAAGTATAACAGACAAGTATTCGGTCAATTCAATATGATCGTTCTTCTAACGTCATACCCTCAATGTTGTCTTAGGACTATCATTACACTTACGATATCCTAAGATCCGTAAAATATGATCACCAACAACACTTGAGCCAGTCTTAGAGGCGAGATCGGGAACCTATTGTTACCGTTTATCATTTCACATGTGCTTATGAGTTTTCCACTAAATCGCATATTCCAGGATCATAGCAATTATAGCATGAAATATAAACTCTTAACTATGAATAGTGGAAATACATTAATACACTATTATTGCCTCTAGGGCATATTTCCAACAATGTTCCTCTTTATCGCGAGAGGTGTGCGGCTTCCTCCAGTGGTTTTACACGTAGTACTGACTAGCCTAGCTATTAGTCTTTCCATAGGAGACATAATGTATCTTAATGCACATGAAAACCAAACCACTTTAAACTCACATCTACGAATGGTTCCATGGGTAAGGAATACAATCACTTCAAAAACTGAAGACACCATATTAATCTCTGTGGATAGATTTAATGGGGTCATGGAAGGATTTTGTTTTTTGCCAGGGTGCGTTCAAGGTGGGTGATGGACTCACACCAAAAATTTGGCAGGATACTTGGCTAAGAAAGGAGCCACTAGCTAGGGAATACTCAAGACTCTACAATATCATCCAATGGAAAGATGCTTTTGATGCCTCTGCTTTGGAGATAAAATGACGGATGGGTTGCACCTCGTCGATAATTTGATGTTGATCAACTTATCACATGGACCATTTTTTTCTATTGGAAGTTGAACGCGTTTGGTGTGTTCAGGGTATACCTGGCCATGGGATACCCGGCCCGACCCAACCTGACCTGGTCTTGCCCGCGGACCGGGCCTCGGCCTCAGTTTTGAGCCTGAACATCACGTCGGGGCAGGCTTAGGCTAGGATTTTTTGTGTTTTAGGGAAGGGGCCCGACCGAGGCTGCTACCTCTTGAGCTTGCATTGGTTTTTCCCTTGAAGTGGAAAGGGTGATGCAGCAATGTAGCGTAAGTATTTCCCTCATCTTGAGAACCAAGGTATCAATCCAGTAGGAGACAACGCACAAGTCACCAAATACCCGCACAAACAATCAACAACTTGCACCCAACGTGATAAAGGGATTGCCAATCCCTTCATGGTCACTTGCCAAAGTGAGATTTGATAGAGATAGATAAATGGTAAAGTAAATATTTTTGGTATTTTTGGTTTATAGATCGGAAAGTAAAAGATAGAAAAATAGTAGATCGGAAACTAGCAATATGTAAAAGAGATTCTATATAATGGAAAAGAGACCCGGGGCCATAGGTTTCACTAGTGGCTTCTCTCAAGATAGCAAATATTATGGTGGGTGAACTAATTACTGTCGAGCAATTGATAGAAAAGCGCATAGTTATGACAATATCTAAGGCAATGATCATGAACATAGGCATCACGTCCGTGTGAAGTAGACCGAAACGATTCTGCATCTACTACTATTATTCCACACATCAACCGACTCCTGCCTGCATCAAGAGTATTAAGTTCATAAAGAACAGAGTAACACATTAAGTAAGATGACATGATATAGAGGAATTAACTCAAGCAATATGATGAAAACCCCATCTTTTTATCCTCGATGGCAACAATACAATATGTTCCTTGTTGCCCCTGCTGTCACTGGGAAAGGACACCGCAAGATTGAACCCAAAGCTAAGCACTTGTCCCATTGCAAGAAATATCAATCTAGTAGGCCAAACTAAACCCAAAATTCTACAAGATTTGCAAAGATATCAAATCATGCATATAAGAATTCAGAGAAAAACCAAATAATATTCATAGATAATATGATCATAAATCCTCAATTCATCGGATCTCGGCAAACACAACACAAAAGAGTATTATATCAAATAGAGCTTCAAGAACATCGAGGAGAACATGGTATTGAGAATCAAAGAGAGAGAAGAAGCCATCTAGCTATTAGCTATGGACCTCTAGGTCTCTGGTAAACTACTCGCGCTTCATAGGAGAGGCAAAGGTGTTGATGAGGAAGCCCTTCGTGATCGAATCCACCTCCGGTAGGACATCGGAAAAGGCCCCTAGATGGGATCTCACGGGTACAGAAGGTTGCGGTGCTGGAAAAGTGGTTTCGTGGCTCTCCTAGATGTTTTTAGGGTATAAGAGTATATATAGGCGAAAGAGCTAGGGCAGGAGACCCCCGAGGGGCCCACGATGTAGGGGGCGCGCCCTACCCCCTAGGGAACACCCTCCTACCCGAGGGGCCCATGATGCATATAAGAATTTAGAGAAGAACCAAATAATATTCATAGATAATCTTGTTCATAAATCAACAATTCATCGGATCTCGGCAAACACACTGCAAAAGAATATTACATCGAATAGATCTCCAAAAACATCAAGGAGAACTTTGTATTGAGAATCAAAGAGAGAGAGAAAGCCACCTAGCTAATAACTATGGACCCGAAGGTGTATGGTAAACTACTCAGGCTTCATCAGAGTGGCAATGGTGTTGATGTAGAAGCCCTCCATGATCGATTCCCCCTCCGGCAGATCGTCGGAAAAGTCTCCAAGATGGGATTTCAAGGGTATAGAAGGTTGCGGCGGTGGAAAAGTGGTTTCATGGCTCTCCCTGATGTTTTAGGGTATAAGAGTATATATAGGCGAAAGAAGTATGTCGGTGGAGCTACGAGGGGCCCATGAGGGAGGGGAGCGCGCCTACCCCCCTAGGCACGCCCTCCTGCCTCATGGCCTCCTTGTAGAGTCCCAGACTTCAAATCCAAGTCTTCTGGTTTCCTTTCGGTCCAAGAACGATCATTGAGAAAGTTTCATTCCATTTGGACTCCGTTTGGTATTCCTTTTTTGGGAAACTCTAAAATAGGCAAAAAAAACAGAAACTGGCTCTGGCCCTCGGTTAATAGGTTAGTCCCAAAAATAATATAAAATAGCATATAAATGCCTATTAAACATCCAAAACAGATAATATAATAGCATGGAACAATCAAAAATTATAGATACGTTGGAGAGGTATCAAGCATCCCCAAGCTTATTTCCTGCTCTTCCTCGAGTAGGTATATGATAAAAACAGAATTTTTGATGTGGAATGCTACCTAACATATTTATCCATGTAATTTTCTTTATTGTGGCATGAATGTTCACATCCGAAAGATTCACAACAAAAGTTCAATATTGACATAAAAACAATAATACTTCAAGCATACTAACAAAGCAATTATGTCTTCTCAAAATAACATGGCCAAAAGAAAGCTTATCCCTACAAAATCATATAGTTTGGCTATGCTCCATCTTCATCACACAAAATATTCAAATCATGCACAACCCCGGTTTCAGCCAAGCAATTGTTTCATACTTTAGTATTATCAAACTTTTTCAACTTTCACGCAATACATGAGCATGAGCCATGGACATAGCACTATAGGTGGAATAGAATGGTGGTTTTGGAGAAGACAGAAAAGAGGAGATAGTCTCACATCAACTAGATGTAGCAATGGGCTATGGAGATGCCCATCAATAGATATCAATGTAAGTGAGTAGGGATTGCCATGCAATGGATGCACTAGAGCTATAAGTGTATGAAAGCTCAAAAAAACTAAGTGGGTGTGCATCCAACTTGCTTGCTCATAAAGACCTTGGGCACTTGAGGAAGCCCATCGTTGGAATATACAAGCCAAGTTCTATAATGAAAATTTCCCACTAGAATATGAAAGTGACAAAATAAGAGACTCCCTAACATGAAGATCATGGTGCTATTTCGAACCACAAGCATGAAAAAAGGATAGTAACTGATACGTCTCCAACGTATCTATAATTTTTTATTGTTCCATGCTATTATATTATCTGTTTTGGATGTTTAATGGGCTTTAATATGCTCTTTTATATTATTTTGGGACTAACCTATTAACCGGAGGCCCAATGCCAGTTTCTATTTTTTTTGCCTATTTTAGAGTTTTACAGAAAAGGAATATCAAACGGAGTCCAAGCGGAATGAAACCTTCACGATGATCTTTCTTGGACCAAAAGCAATCCAGAAGACTTGGATTTGATGTCTGGGACTCTACAAGGAGGCCACGAGGTAGGAGGGCGTGCCCACGGGGGGTAGGCGCGCCCCCCTCCCTCGTGGGCCCCTCGTAGCTCCACTGACGTACTTCTTTCGCCTATATATACTCTTATTTTTGGGGAACGTTGCAGAAAACAAAAAAAATTCCTACGGTTTCACCAAGATCCATCTATGAGTTCATCTAGAAACGAGTGATTAGATGCATCTACGTACCTTGTAGATTGCGAGCGGAAGCGTTCAAAGAACATGGATGAGGGAGTCATACTCGACGTGATTCGAATCACCGAAGATCCTAGCACCGAACGGACAGCACCTCCGCGTTCAACACACGTACGGAACAGCCACGTCTCCTTCTTCTTGATCCAGCAAGGGGGAAGGAGAGGTTGAGGGAGATGGCACCAGCAGCAGCACGACGGCGTGGTGATGATGGAGCTGCAGTACTCCGTCAGGGCTTCGCCAAGCGCTATGGAGGAGGAGGAGGTGTTGGAGAGGGAGAAGGAGGCAACCAAAGGCATGAGATGAAAGCCCTCCTTCCCCCACTATATATAGGAGGGCCAAGGGGGGGGCATCGGCCCTAGGAGATCCAATCTCCTAGGGGGGTGCGGCCAAGGGGGAGGAATCCCTCCTCCCCAAGGCACCTAGGAGGTGCCTTCCCCTCCTAGGACTCTTCCCCCTTGTAACCCTAGGCGCATGGGCCTCTTGGGGCTGGTGCCCTTGGCCCATGCAGGCCAAGGCGCACCCCCTACAGCCCATGTGGCCCCCCCGAGACAGGTGGCCCCACCCGGTGGACCCCCGGGACCCTTCCGGTGGTCCCGGTACAATACCGATAACCCCGAAACTTGTCCCGATGGCCGAAATAGTACTTCCTATATATAATTCTTTACCTCCGGACCATTCCGGAACTCCTCGTGACGTCCGGGATCTCATCCGGGACTCCGAACAACATTCGGGTTACTGCACATACATATCCTTACAACCCTAGCGTCACCGAACCTTAAGTGTGTAGACCCTACGAGTTCGGGAGACATGTAGACATGACGAGATCGCTCTCCGGTCAATAACCAACAGCGGGATCTGGATACCCATGTTGGCTCCCACATGCTCCACGATGATCTCATCGGATTAACCACGATGTCGAGGATTCAAGCAACCCCGTATGCAATTCCCTTTGTCAATCGGTATGTTACTTGCCCGAGGTTCGATCGTCGGTATCCCAATACCTCGTTCAATCTCGTTACCGGCAAGTCACTTTACTCGTACCGTAATGCATGATCCCGTGACCAGACACTTGGTCACTTAGAGCTCATTATGATGATGCATTACCGAGTGGGCCCAGTGATACCTCTCCGTCATACGGAGTGACAAATCCCAGTCTCGATCTGTGTCAACCCAACAGACACTTTCGGAGATACCTGTAGTGCACCTTTATAGTCACCCAGTTACGTTGTGACGTTTGGTACACCCAAAGCACTCCTACGGTATCCGGGAGTTACACGATCTCATGGTCAAAGGAAAAGATACTTGACATTGGAAAAGCTCTAGCAAACGAACTACACGATCTCACGCTATGCTTATGATTGGGTCTTGTCCATCACATCATTCTCCTAATGATGTGATCCCGTTATCAATGACATCCAATGTCCATAGCTAGGAAACCATGACTATCTATTGATCAACGAGCTAGTCAACTAAAGGCTTACTAGGGACATGTTGGTGTCTGTTATTCACACATGTATTACGATTTCCGGAGAATACAATTATAGCATGAATAAAGACAAATATCATGAACAAAAAAATATAATAACAATGCTTTTATTATTGCCTCTAGGGCATATTTCCAACAGTCTCCCACTTGCACTAGAGTCAATAATCTAGTTACATTGTGATGAATCGAACACCCATGGAATTCTGGTGTTGATCATGTTTTGCCCTAGGGAGAGGTTTAGTCAACGGATCTGCTACATTCAGGTCCGTATGTACTTTACAAATCTCTATGTCTCCATCTTGAACATTTTCACGAATGGAGTTGAAGCGACGCTTGATGTGCCTTGTCTTCTTGTGAAACCTGGGCTCCTTGGCAAGTGCAATAGCTCCAGTGTTGTCACAAAAGAGTTTGATTGGCCCTGACGCATTGGGTATGACTCCTAGGTCGGTGATGAACTCCTTCACCCATATTGCTTCATGTGCTGCCTCCGAGGCTGCCATGTACTCCGCTTCACATGTAGATCCCACCACGACGCTCTGCTTGCAACTGCACCAGCTAACTGCCCCACCATTCAAAATATACACGTATCCGGTCTGTGACTTAGAGTCATCCAGATCTGTGTCGAAGCTGGCGTCGACGTAACCCTTTACGACGAGCTCTTCGTCACCTCCATAAATGAGAAACATTTTCTTAGTCCTTTTCAGGTACTTCAGGATATTCTTGACCGCTGTCCAGTGTTCCTTGCCGGGATTACTTTGGTATCTTCCTACCAAACTTACGACAAGGTTTACATCAGGTCTGGTACACAACATGGCATACATAATAGAAGCTATGGCTGGGGCATAGGGGATGACGCTCATCTCTTCTATATCTTCTGCCGTGGTCGGACATTGAGCTGAGCTCAATCTCACACCTTGCAAAACAGGCAAGAACCCTTTCTTGGACTGATCCATTTTGAACTTCTTCAAAATCTTATCAAGGTATGTGCTTTGTGAAAGACCTATGAGGCGTCTCGATCTATCCCTATAGATCTTGATGCCTAATATATAAGCAGCTTCTCCAAGGTCCTTCATTGAAAAACTCTTATTCAAGTAGGCCTTGATGCTGCCCAAGAGTTCTATATCATTTCCCATCAAAAGTATGTCATCTACATATAATATGAGAAATGCTATAGAGCTCCCACTCACTTTCTTGTAAACACAGGCTTCTCCATAAGTCTGTGTAAACCCAAACGCTTTGATCATCTCATCAAAACGAATGTTCCAACTCCGAGATGCTTGCACCAGCCCATAAATCGAGCGTTGGAGCTTGCACACCTTGTCAGCATTCTTAGGATCGACAAAACCTTCCGGCTGCATCATATACAATTCTTCCTTAAGGAAACCATTAAGGAATGCCGTTTTGACGTCCATTTGCCAAATTTCATAATCATGAAATGCGGCAATTGCTAACATGATTCGGACGGACTTCAGCTTCACTACCAGTGAGAAAGTGTCATCGTAGTCAACCCCTTGAACTTGTCGATAACCCTTAGTGACAAGTCGAGCTTTATAGATGGTCACATTACCATCCGCGTCTGTCTTCTTCTTAAAGATCCATTTATTTTCTATGGCTCGCCGTTCAACGGGAAGTCAGTCAAAGTCCATACTTCGTTTTCATGCATGGATCCTATCTCGGATTTCATGGCTTCTAGCCATTTGTCGGAATCCGGGCCCGCCATCGCTTCTTCATAGTTCGAAGGTTCAACGTTGTCTAACAACATGATTTCCAAGACAGGGCTGCCGTACCACTCTGGTGCGGAACGTGTCCTTGTGGACCTTCGAATTTCAGTAGGAGCTTGATCAGAAGTATCTTGATCATCATCATTAACTTCCTCTCTAGTCGGTGCAGGCACCTCAGGAACATTTTCTTGAGTTGCGCCATTTTCCGGTTCAAGAGGTAATACTTCATCAAGCTCTACTTTCCTCCCACTTACTTCTTTCGAGAGAAACTCTTCCTCTAGAAAGGACCCATTCTTGGCAACAAAGATCTTGCCTTCGGATCTGAGGTAGAAGATATACCCAATAGTTTCTTTAGGGTATCCTATGAAAACGCATTTTTCCGATTTAGGTTCGAGCTTTTCAGGTTGAAGTTTCCTGACATAAGCATCACATCCCAAACTTTTAGAAACGACAACTTAGGTTTCTTACCAAACCATAATTCAAACGGTGTCGTCTCAACGGATTTCGACGGAGCCCTATTTAAAGTGAATGCGGCAGTCTCTAAAGCATACCCCCAAAAGGATAGCGGTAAATCGGCAAGAGACATCATAGATCGCACCATATCTAATAGAGTGCGATTACGACGTTCGGACACACCATTACGCTGAGGTGTTCCAGGCGGCGTGAGTTGTGAAACTATTCCACATTTTCTTAATAGTGTGCCAAACTCGTGACTCAAGTATTCTCCTCCTCGATCTGATCGCAGGAACTTGATTTTCCTGTCACGTTGATTCTCAACCTCACTCTGAAATTCCTTGAACTTTTCAAAGGTTTGAGACTTGTGTTTCATTAAATAGACATACCCATATCTACTCAAGTCATCAGTGAGGGTGAGAACATAACGATAGCCACCGCGAGCCTCAACACTCATTGGACCGCACACATCAGTATGTATGATTTCCAATAAGTTGGTTGCTCGGTCTATTGTTCCTGAGAACGGAGTCTTGGTCATTTTACCCATGAGGCATGGTTCGCACGTGTCAAATGATTCATAATCAAGAGACTCTAAAAGTCCATCAGCATGGAGCTTCTTCATGCGTTTGACGCCTATGTGACCAAGACGGCAGTGCCACAAGTATGTGGGACTATCATTATCAGTCTTACATCTTTTGGTACTTACACTATGAATATGTGTAGCATTACGCTCGAGATTCATAAAGAATAAACCATTCACCATCGGAGCATGACCATAAAACATATCTCTCATATAAATAGAACAACCATTATTCTCGGATTTAAATGAGTAGCCATCTCGAATTAAATGAGATCCTGATACAATGTTCATGCTCAAACTTGGCACTAAATAAGAATTATTAAGGTTCAAAACTAATCCCGTAGGTAAATTTAGAGGTAGCGTGCCGACGGCGATCACATCGACCTTGGAACCATTCCCGACGCGCATCGTCACCTCATCCTTCGCCAGTCTCCGTTTATTCCGCAGCTCCTGCTGTGAGTTACAAATATGAGCAACGGCACCGGTATCAAATACCCAGGAGTCACTACGAGTACTGGTAAGGTACACATCAATTACATGTATATCAAATATACCTTTGGTGTTGCCGGCCTTCTTGTCCGCTAAGTATTTGGGGCAATTCCGCTTCCAGTGACCACTTCCCTTGCAATAAAAGCACTCAGTCTCGGGCTTGGGTCCATTCTTTGGCTTCTTCCCGGCAGCTTGCTTGCTGGGCGCGGCAACTACCTTGCCGTCCTTCTTGAAGTTCTTTTTACCCTTGCCCTTCTTGAACTTAGTGGTTTTATTGACCATCAACACTTGATGTTCCTTCTTGACTTCTACCTCTGCTGATTTCAGCATAGCAAATACTTCAGGAATGGTCTTTTCCATCCCCTGCTTATAGAAGTTCATCACAAAGCTCTTGTAGCTTGGTGGAAGCGACTGGAGGATTCTGTCAATGACCGCATCATCCGGGAGATTAACTCCCAGCTGAGTCAAGCGGTTATGTAATCCAGACATAGTGAGTATGTGCTCACTGACAGAACTATTTTCCTCCATCTTACAGCTGAAGAATTTGTCGGAGACTTCATATCTCTCGACCCGGGCATGAGCTTGGAAAACCATTTTCAGCTCTTCGAACATCTCATATGCTCCATGTCTCTCAAAACGCTTTTGGAGCCCCGGCTCTAGGCTGTAAAGCATGCCGCACTAAACGAGGGAGTAGTCATCGGTACGTGCCTGCCAAGCGTTCATAACTTCTTGTTCTGCAGGGAGAACAGGTGCGTCACCCAGCGGTGCTTGTAGGACATAATCTTTCTTGGCAGCTATGAGGATGATCCTCAGGTTCCGGACCCAGTCCGTATAGTTGCTGCCATCGTCTTTCAGCTTGGTTTTCTCTAGGAACGCGTTGAAGTTGAGGACTACATTGGCCATTTGATCTACAAGACATATCGTAAAGATTTTAGACTAAGTTCATGATAATTAAGTTCATCTAATCAAATTATTCAATGAACTCCCACTTAGATAGACATCCCTCTTCTAGTCATCTAAGTATAACATGATCCGAGTTAACTAGGCCGTGTCCGATCATCACGTGAGACGGACTAGTCAACGTCGGTGAACATCTTCATGTTGATCGTATCTTCTATACGACTCATGCTCGACCTTTCGGTCTTCTGTGTTCCGAGGCCATGTCTATGCATATGCCAGGCTCGTCAAGTTAACCCTAAGTGTTTTGCATGTGTAAAACTGTCTTACACCCGTTGTATGTGAACGTAAGGATCTATCACACCCGATCATCACGTGGTGCTTCGAAACGACGAACTTTAGCAACGGTGCACAGTTAGGGGAGAACACTTCTTGAAATTGTTGTGAGGGATCATCTTATTTACTACCGTCGTTCTAAGCAAACAAGATGAAAAACATGATAAACATCACATGCAATCAAATAATAATAGTGACATGATATGGCCAATATCACATAGCTCCTTTGATCTCCATCTTGGGGCTCCATGATCATCCTGTCTCCGGCTTGACACCATGATCTCCATCATCATGATCCCCATCATCGTGTCTCCATGAAGTTGCTCGCCAACTATTACTTCTACTACTATGGCTAACGCGTTTAGCAATAAAGTAAAGTAATTTACATGGTGTTTCTCAATGACACGCAGGTCATACAAAAAATAAAGACAACTCCTATGGCTCCTGCCGGTTGTCATACTCATCGACATGCAAGTCGTGATTCCTATTACAATAGTATGAACATCTCATACATCACATATAGATCATTCATCATTCATCACAACTTTGGCCATATCATATCACAAAGCACTTGCTGCAAAAACAAGTTAGACGTCCTCTAATTGTTGTTGCAAGTTTTACATGGCTGAAGTAGGGTTCTAGCAAGAAGGTTTCCTTACCTACGTGAAAGCCACAACGTGATTTGTCAACTTCTATTTACCCTTCATAAGGACCCTTTCATCGAATCCGCTCCAACTAAAGTAGGAGAGACAGACACCCGCCAGCCACCTTATGCAACTTGTGCATGTTATTTGGTGGAACCGATCTCACGTAAGCGTATGTGTAAGGTTGGTCCGGGCCGCTTCATCCCACAATACCGTTGAAGCAAGATAAGACTAGTAGCGGCAAGAAAGTTGACAACATCAACACCCACAACAAACTGTGTTCTACTCGTGCAAGAGAACTACGCATAGACCTAGCTCATGATGCCACTGTTGGGGAACGTTGCAGAAAACAAAAAAATTTCCTACGGTTTCACCAAGATCCATCTATGAGTTCATCTAGCAACGAGTGATTAGATGCATCTACGTACCTTGTAGATTGCGAGCGGAAGCGTTCAAAGAACGTGGATGAGGGAGTCGTACTCGACGTGATTCGAATCACCGAAGATCCTAGCACCGAACGGACGGCACCTCCGCGTTCAACACACATACGGAACAGCCAAGTCTCCTTCTTATTGATCCAGCAAGGGGGAAGGAGAGGTTGAGGGAGATGGCACCAGCAGCAGCACGACGGCGTGGTGATGATGGAGCTGCAGTACTCCGTTAGGGCTTCGCCAAGCGCTATGGAGGAGGAGGAGGTGTTGGAGAGGGAGAAGGGGGCAACCAAAGGCATGAGATGAAAGCCCTCCTTCCCCCACTATATATAGGAGGGCCAAGGGGGGGGGCGCCGGCCCTAGGAGATCCAATCTCCTAGGGGGGTGCGGCCAAGGGGGAGGAATCCCTCCTCCCCAAGGCACCTAGGAGGTGCCTTCCCCTCCTAGGACTCTTTCCCCTTGTAACCCTAGGCGCATGGGCCTCTTGGGGCTGGTGCCCTTGGCCCATGCAGGCCAAGGCGCACCCCCTACAGCCCATGTGCCCCCCCCGGGACAGGTGGCCCCACCCGGTGGACCCCCGGGACCCTTCCGGTGGTCCCGGTACAATACCGATAACCCCGAAACTTGTCCCGATGGCCGAAATAGTACTTCCTATATATAATTCTTTACCTCCGGACCATTCCGGAACTCCTCGTGACGTCCGGGATCTCATCCGGGACTCCGAACAACATTCGGGTTACTGCACATACATATCCTTACAACCCTAGAGTCACCGAACCTTAAGTGTGTAGACCCTACGGGTTCGGGAGACATGTAGACATGACGAGATCGCTCTCCGGTCAATAACCAACAGCGGGATCTGGATACCCATGTTGGCTCCCACATGCTCCACTATGATCTCATCGGATGAACCACGATGTCGAGGATTCAAGCAACCCCATATGCAATTCCCTTTGTCAATCGGTATGTTACTTGCCCGAGGTTCGATCGTCGGTATCCCAATACCTCGTTCAATCTCGTTACCGGCAAGTAACTTTACTCGTACCGTAATGCATGATCCCGTGACCAGACACTTGGTCACTTAGAGCTCATTATGATGATGCATTACTGAGTGGGCCCAGTGATACCTCTCCGTCATACGGAGTGACAAATCCCAGTCGCGATCTGTGTCAACCCAACAGACACTTTCGGAGATACCTGTAGTGCACCTTTATAGTCACCCAGTTATGTTGTGACGTTTGGTACACCCAAAGCACTCCTACGGTATCCGGGAGTTACACGATCTCATGGTCAAAGGAAAAGATACTTGACATTGGAAAAGCTCTAGCAAACGAACTACACGATCTCACGCTATGCTTAGGATTGGGTCTTGTCCATCACATCATTCTCCTAATGATGTGATCCCGTTATCAATGACATCCAATGTCCATAGCCAGGAAACCATGACTATCTATTGATCAACGAGCTAGTCAACTAGAGGCTTACTAGGGACATGTTGGTGTCTGTTATTCACACATGTATTACGATTTCCGGATAATACAATTATAGCATGAATAAAGACAAATATCATGAACAAAGAAATATAATAATAATGCTTTTATTATTGCCTCTAGGGCATATTTCCAACACTTATACCCTAAAAACATCAGGGAGAGCCATGAAACCACTTGTCCACCGCCGCAACCTTCTGTACCCGTGAGATCCCATCTTGGAGCCTTTTTCGGCGATCTGCCGGATGGAGAATCGATCACGGAGGGCTTCTACATCAACACCATTGCCTCTCTGATGAAGCCTGAGTAGTTTACCATAGACCTTCGGGTCCATAGTTATTAGCTAGTTGGCTCTCTCTTTGATTCTCAGTAAAAAGTTCTCCTCGATGTTCTTGGAGATCTATTCGATATAATATTCTTTTGCGGTGTGTTTGCCGAGATCCCATGAATTGTTGATTTATGAACAAGATTATCTACGAATATTATTTGGTTCTTTTCTAAATTCTTATATGCATGATTTGATATCTTTGCAAGTCTCTTCAAATTATCGATTTAGTTTGGCCTACTAGATTGATCTTTCTTGCAATGGGAGAAGTGCTTAGCTTTGAGTTCAATCTTGCAGTGTCCTTTCCCAGTGACAATAGGGGCAGCAAGGCACGTATTGTATTGTTGCCATCAAGGATAAAAAGATGGGGTTTATATCATATTGCTTGAGTTTATCCCTCTACATCATGTCATCTTGCTTAATGCGTTACTCCGTTCTTATGAACTGAATACTCTAGATGCATGCTGGATAGCGGTCAATGTGTGGAGTATTAGTAGTAGATGCAGAATTGTTTCGGTCTACTTGACACAGACGTGATGCCTATGTTCATGATCATTGCCTTAGATGTCTTCATAATTATGCGATCTTCTATCAATTGCTTGGCAGTAATTTTTTCACCCACCATAATACATGCTATCTTGAGAGAAGCCACTAGTGAAACCTATGGCCCCCGGGTCTCTTTCTTATTATATTACATCTCTTTTATTTACATCGCATCTCGTTTACTATTTTGCAATCTTTACTTTCCAATCTATACAACAAAAATACCAAAAATATTTACTTTATTATCTCTATCAGATCTCACTTTTGCGAGTGACCGTGAAGGGATTGACAACCCCTTTATCGCGTTGGTTGCAAGGTTCTTGATTGTTTATGCAGGTAGTAGGTGACTTGTGTGTCGTCTCCTACTGGATTGATACCTTGGTTCTCAAAACTGAGGGAAATACTTACGCTACTTTGCTGCATCACCCTTTCCTCTTCAAGGGAAAACCAACGCATGCTCAAGAGGTAGCAGTAAGATTGTCCCTTCTCTCTTTTTCTCTCATATTTTTCATTGGCTTCTTTGGCCTCTTTTTTTATTGGCTTCTTTGGCCTCTCTTTTTATTTCCTCACTTGGGACATTGCTCCAATAATGATGATCATCACGCTTCTCTTTACTTACAACTCGAAAAATTACAACTCAATGCTTAGAACAAAATATGACTCTATGTGAATGCCTCTGGCGGTGCACCGGGATGTGCAATGAATCAAGAGTGACATGTATGAAAGAATTATGAAAGGTGTCTTTGCCACAAAAATGATGTCAACTACATGATCATGCAAAGCAATATGACAATGATGGAGCGTGTCATAATAAATGGAACGGTGGAAAGTTGCATGGCAATATATCTCGGAATGACTATGGAAATGCCATAATAGGTAGGTATGGTGGCTGTTCTGAGGAAGGTAAATGGTGGGTGTATGGTACCTGCGAAAGTTCCACGACACAAGAGAGGCTAGCAATGGTGGAAGGGTGAGAGTGTGTATAATCCATGGACTCAACATTAGTCATAAAGAACTCACATATTTATTGCAAAAATCTACAAGTCATCAAAACCAAGCACTACACGCATGCTCCTAGGGGAAGGGTTGGTAGGAGTTAACCATCGCGCGATCTCGACCTCCACACAAAGGATGACAATCAAAGAGATACCTCATGCTTCAAATTTGTTACACAACGGTTACCATACGTGCATGCTATAGGACTCACAAACCTCAACACAAGTATTTCTCAAATTCACAATTACCCCACTAGCATGACTCTAATATCACCATCTTCATATCTCAAAACAATCATAAAGAATCAAACTTCTCATAGTATTCAATGCACTTTATATGAAAGTTTTTATTATATCCCTCTTGGATGCCCATCATATTAGGACTAGTTTTATAACCCAAGCAAATTACCATGCTGTTCTAAAAGACTCTCAAAATAATATAAGTGAAGCATGAGAGTTCAACAATTTCTATAAAATAAAGCCACCGCCATTCTCTAAAAAGATATAAGTGAAACACTAGAGCAATATTGCCTAGCTGAAAAGATATAATTGAAGCACATAGAGTATTCTAACAAATCATGATTCATGTGTGTCTCTCCCAAAAGGTGTGTATAGCAAGGATGATTGTGGTAAAATAAAAAGCAAAGACTAAAATCATACAAGACACTCCAAGGAAAACACATATCATGTGGTGAATAAAAATATAGCCTCAAGTAAAGTTACCAATAGACGAAGACGAAAGAGGGGATGCCTTCCGGGGCATCCCCAAGCTTAGGATTTTGGTTGTCCTTTAATATTACCTTGGGGTGCGTTGGGCATACCCAATCTTAGTCTCTTGTCACTCCTTATTCCATATTCCATCAAATCCTTACCCAAAACTTGAAAACTTCATGACACAAAACTCGACAGAAAATCTCATGAGCTCCGTTAGTATAAGAAAATAAATCACCAATTTAAGGTAATGTTTCAAACTTATTATTTATTTATATTGGTGTAATATCTACTGTATTCCAACTTCTCCATGGTTCATACCCCCTGATACTACCCATAGATTCATCAAAATAAGCAAACAACACGCGAAAAACAGAATCTGTCAAAAACAGAACAGTCTGTAGGAATCAGAATATTTCGAATACTTCTATAACTACAAAAATTCTGAAAATAAATTGGTGGACGTGAGGAATTTGTCTATTAATATTTTGAAAAAATAATCAACTCAAAAGCACTCTTATGTTCAAAATGACAAATAATCTCGTGAGCACAAAAGTTTCTGTTTTTCAGCAAGATCAAATCAACTTTCACCCAGGTCTTCCAAAAGGTTCTACTTGGCACAAACACTAATTAAAACATAAAACCACATCTAACCAGAGGCTAGATTAATTATTTATTACAAAACATGAACAAAAAGCAAAGAACAAAATAAAAATTGGGTTGCCTCCCAAGAAGCGCTATTGTTTAACGCCCTTAGCTAGGCATTGATAATTTTAATGATGCTCACATAAAAGAGAAGAATTGAAGCACAAAGAGAGCATCATAAAACACATGACAAACACATGTAAGTCTAACATACTTCCTATGCATAGGCATTTTACAAGCAAAGAAATTATCAAGGCAAGCAAAAACTAGCATATGCAAGGAACAAGAAAGAGACAATAGCAATCTCAACATGAAGAGAGGTAATTTAGTAACATGAAAATTTCTACAACCATATGTTACTCTCTCATAATAATTACATGTAGGGTCATAAGAAAATTCAACAATATAGCTATCACAAAACACATTCTCAACACAATCCACATGCATGCGAAGTTGACACTCTTCCATAATAGTGGGATTAACATTATCTAAAGTCATGACCTTGATACGTCCATTTTGCATCATGCTTTTATATTGATATTTATTGCATTATGGACTATTATTACACGTTATGTCACAATACTTATGCCTATTCTCTCTTATTTTAAAAGGTTTGCATGAAGAGGGAGAATGCCGGTAGCTGGGATTCTGGGCTGGAAATGGATCAAATATTAGAGACCTATTCTGCACAACTTCAAAAGTCCTGAAACTCCACGAAAGTCATTTTTGGAATTAATAAAAAATACTGAGCGGAAGAAATACCAGAGGGGGGCCCACACCTTGTCCACGAGGGAGGGGGTGCGCCCTACCCCCTGGGCGCGCCCCCTGCCTCATCAGCCCCCTGGCAGGCCTCCGGTGACCATCTCCTGCTATATGAAGTCTTTTACCCTGGAAAAAATCAGAAGCAAGCTTTCGGGACGAAACACCGCCGCCACGAGGCGGAACCTTGGCGGAACCAATTGGATATAAGTTAGCATGAACTATTATTGTTGACATTACCCTTGAGGTAAAAGGTTGGGAGGCAACACTATAAGCCCCTATCTTTCTCTGTGTCCGATTAAAAATCCATAACCATAAGTATTGCGTGAGTGTTAGAAATTGTGAAAGACTAAATGATAGTTGAGTATGTGGACTTGCTGAAAAGCTCTTATATTGAATCTTTCCGATGTTATGATAAATTGCAATTGTTTCAATGACCGAGACCATAGTTTGTTGGTTCTCAATGAAGTTTCTGATTCATACTTGACATTGTGGATAGATTGTTACTTGAGCATAAGAAATCATATGACAAAAATTATATATGTTGCTGTTATAAGAATGATCATGATGCCCTCATGTCCATATTTTATTTTATCGACACCTCTATCTCTAAACATGTGGACATATTTTTCGATATCGGCTTCCGCTTGAGGACAAGCAAGGTCTAAGCTTGGGGGAGTTGATACGTCCATTTTGCATCATGCTTTTATATCAATATTTATTGCATTATGGACTGTTATTACATGTTATGTCACAATACTTATGCCTATTCTCTCTTATTTTACAAGGTTTACATGAAGAGGGAGAATGCCGATAGCTAGGATTCTGGGCTGGAAAAGGAGCAAATTTTAGAGACCTATTCTACACAACTCCAAAAGTCCTGAAACTCCAAAAGTCATTTTTGGAATTAATAAAAAATACTGAGCAGAAGAAATACCAGAGGGGGGCCCACACCTTGTCCACAAGGGTGGGGGCGCGCCCTACCCCCCTGGGCGCGCCCCCCTGCCTCGTGGGCCCCCTGGTAGGCCTCCGGTGACCATCTTATGCTATATGAAGTCTTTCACCCTGGAAAAAAATCAGAAGCAAGCTTTTGGGACGAAACACCGCCGCCACGAGGCGGAACCTTGGCGGAACCAATCTAGGGCTCCGGTGGAGTTGTTCTGCCGGGGAAACTTCCCTCTGGGAGGGGTAAATCATCACCATCGTCATCACCATCAATCCTCTCATCTGGAGGGGGTCAATCTCCATCAACATCTTCACCAGCACCATCTCCTCTCAAACCCTAGTTCATCTCTTGTATCCAATCTTTGTCCCAAAACCTGAAATTGGTACCTGTGGGTTGCTAGTAGTGTTGATTACTCTTTGTAGTTGATGCTAGTTGGTATATTCGGTGGAAGATCATATGTTCAGATCCTTAATGCATATTAATACCCCTCTGATTATGAACATGAATATGATGTGTGATTAGTTACGTTTGTTCCTGGGGACATGGGAGAAGTCTTGCTATAAGTAGTCATGTAAATTTGGTATTCACTCGATATTTTGATTAGATGTATGTTGTCTCTCCTCTAGTGGTGTATGTGAACGTCGACTACATGACACTTCACCATTATTTGGGCCTAGAGGAAAGCATTGGGAAGTAATAAGTAGATGATGGGTTGCTAGAGTGACAGAAGCTTAAACCCTAGTTTATGCGTTGCTGCGTAAGGGGCTGATTTGGATCCATATGTTTCATGCTATGGTTAGGTTTACCTCAATACTTCTTTTGTAGTTGCGGATGCTTGCAATAGGGGTTAATCATAAGTGGGATGCTTGCCAAGAAAGGGCAGTACCCAAGCACCAGTCCACCCACATATCAAATTATCAAAGTAACGAACGCGAATCATATGAGGTGATGAAAACTTCCTTGACAATAATTCCCATGTGTCCTCGGGAGCGCTTTTCTCTATATAAGAATTTGTCCAGGCTTGTCCTTTGCTACAAAAAGGATTGAGCCACCTTGCTGCACCTTATTTACTTTCATTGCTTGTTACCCATTACAAATTACCTTATCACAAAACTATCTGTTACCGATAATTTCAGTGCTTGCAGAGAATACCTTACTGAAAACCTCTTGTCATTTCCTTCTGCTCCACGTTGGGTTCGACACTCTTACTTCTCAAAAGTACTACGATAGATCCCCTACACTTGTGGGTCATCAGACCTCTTCAAACCCACTTTTCTCAAAAATTTCATAAGATTGAACATTCTCCAAATATGTGGGATCTAAAGTTGACACTCTTCCAACCCCACTTTCAATAATATTGCAAACACTATTATCAATCTCATATTCATCATGGGGCTTAAATAATTTTTCAAGATCATAAAAAGAATCTCCCCAATCATGATCATTGCAACAAATAGTACACATAGTAAAACTAGCATCCCCAAGATTGGGGTTTTGCATATTACTAGCACAATTTAAATTAATAGAATTTATAATAACATAATTGCAATCATGCTTTTTCATCGAAGGAACTATCAAGTATGGGTGCAATAGCAACAATCTCATGTTTAACATAAGGGACTATAGCAAATTCATCTCCATAAATATTGGCATCATGGTCACAAGAATAGCAAGCATCATGTTCATCAAGGGATATTTCAATCAAATCATCGGAATCATAATTATCTATAGATTCATGCATATCATTATTTTCTTCCAAAGCAACGGTCATTCTCTCAATAAATTCTTTGATATAGACATTATGAACATAGTTTTCATAGCAATATTTAAGTATGTTAAAATTTTCAGATTCGTAGAGAGTAATATCATACTTTTCAATCAAATAAGAAACTTCATAAGCACCCTTGAAAGCAACAAATTCTTCAATTTGTTCAATATCATAGTAATTATAAACACCCTTTGCATAAGAAGATAAGAGTTCATTATCATTAAACTCACATAGGTAGGGAAGGTGTTCTTTAGTGTTCTTAGAGCAACAAGTAAAATCATAAATTTCACAAAGCTTCTAAGCATAACACAGCAAACTGTTTATTTGATTCCATAAGAGTCTCCCTTTTTCAGACAAACGATGGCACACAAAATGAGCATGCTCATCTAATGATTTTCCCTCAACTAAACTAGTTGGAGTTTCAGCACGAGCACATATAGATCGAAGATGATCCGAGTAGAACAGCTTAAGTGGATGCATATCAATAGATTTTTAGCAAGCAAAGATGCAACCAAATAGAAGGCACATGGAAACACAAACAAAAAGACATACGGGAAGAAGGCGAAGAAAAAGCAAAGGTTTTTTAAAATCGTTTTAGAGGTGGGGGATAGGAAAATGAGAGACGAATGGCGAATAATGTAATGCAAGAGAGAAGAGTTTATGATGGGTACTTGGTATGGCTTGATTTGATGTAGATCTCCCCGGCAACGGCACCAAAAATCCTTCTTGCTACCTCTTGAGCTTGTGTTGGTTTTTCCCTTGAAGAGGAAAGGGTGATGAAGCAAAGTAGCGTAAGTATTTTCCTCAATTTGAGAACCAGGGTATCAATCCAGTAGGAGACAACGCAGAAGTCACCGAATACCTGCACAAACAATCAACAACTTGCACCCAACGCAATAAAGGGGTTGTCAATCCCTTCACTGTCACTTGCAAAAGTGAGATTTTATAGAGATAGATAAACGGTAAAGTAAATATTTTTGGTATTTTTGGTTTATAGATCGGAAAGTAAAAGATTGCAAAATAGTAGATCAGAAACTAGCAAGGTGTAAAAGAGTTTCAGTATAATGGAAAAGAGACCTGGGGGCCATAGTTTTCACTAGTGGCTTCTCTCAAGATAGCAAATATTACGGTGGGTGAACAAATTACTACCGAGCAATTGATAGAAAAGCGCATGGTTATTGTCGGTGTCAAAACCGGCGGATCTCGGGTAGGGGGTCCCGATCTGTGCGTCTTAGGCTGATGGTAACAGGAAGCGAGGGACACAATGTTTACCCAGGTTCGGGCCCTCTCGATGGAGGTAAAAACCCTACTTCCTGCTTGATTAATATTGAAGATATGAGTAGTACAAGAGTAGATCTACCACGAGATCGTAGAGGCTAAACCCTAGAGCTAGCATATGATGGTATGATTGTAATTGTGATCGGCCTTCTAAGGACCAACCTCTCCAGTTTGTATAGACATCGGAGAGGGCTATGGTTTACATGGAGTCGGTTACAAGGAAGGAAACACAATATCTGGATCGCCAAGCATGCCTTCCACGCAAAGGAGAGTCCCATCCGGACACGGGCCGGAGTCTTGAGTCTTGTATCTTCACGCTTCAATAGTCCGGACGATGTATACAGTCCGGCTATCCGGATACCCCCTAATCCAGGACTCCCTCAGTAGCCCCTGAACCAGGCTTCAATGACGATGAGTCCGGCGCGCAGTCTTGTCTTCGGCATTGCAAGGCGGGTTCCTTCTCCGAATACTCCAAAGTAATTATCGAACACATAGACCGTGTCCGGATCCGCAAAATGATCTTCACATAACGCTATAGAGAGAGAACGATATTTCACAAATACAATCTGTTGACAACTTTTTTAGACAATGTCACATGTCATTAAGGTCGGGTCATTATTCGAATCGTTTTCCTACAACCAGCCATAGCGCATATTGCGAGGCAGTTTCCTTGACACGTCTTGTCAAAGCAGAGATCGTGTCCCCTTATCACGGGATTCTCATCAATACGGGTATGGGTAATCCCACCATGCCATCAATCGTGGCGCTTGGGAGGTGAGCGATTCCCAACGGGCAAGTGGGGAGGCGCACCGCTTCCGTCGCCTCTATAAAGGGATAAGAGTTCCCCATTTTCACCCACGCCTTCTTCCTCCTTTTCCCACTCTTGCCCCCTCGAGCTCCAGCACCCTAGCCCAAGTCTTCTCCGCACAGCTAAACATGTCCGGAGCAGGGGGCAAGTGGGTGGCTTCCACCGTGAAGGAGAAGGATATCGCGAATCTTCTGGCGGCCGGATACTTGGCCGCAGACATAGCGCACCGGCTACCGGATGACGGGCAGGTCACTCCAACCCCAGGACCCCATGAGAGGGTCGTGTTTCTCGCCCACTTCGTCCGTGGACTGGGGTTTCCACTTCACCCCCGCGGGCTCATGTTCTACTACGGGCTAGGTTTCCATGATCTAGCCCCGAACTTCGTCCTCAACATCTCGGCGTTCATCGTCGTATGCGAGGCCTTCCTCCGCATCAAGCCTCATTTAGGCTGGTGGCTGCAAATCTTCTGCGTGAAGCCGAAGATCGTGAGCGGCCAGCAAGCGGAGTGCGGAGGAGCCATGGTGGGCAAGATGCCTAACGTCACCTGGCTTGATGGCTCCTTTGCGGAAACCGTGAAGGGGTGGTAGTCAGGGTGGTTCTACATCACCGAGCCGCGCGGCGCCAACTGGGCGGCGGCCCCCGAGTTCCGATCCGGAAACCCCATGCGGCTCACCTCCTAGGAAAAGAAGGGCCTGTCCTGGGGAGAATCTACAGAGCTGACCGGACTCCAAAACTGCATCAAGAGCATGAAGGACAAGAACATCAAACTTGTCAACGTGATCCAGGTCATGCTTGTTCGCCGAATTCTGCCATGCCAAAGGGGGGCATTCAATCTGTGGGAGTTCGTCCCGGCCGAACACCAGATGCTTCAGAGGCTCTACGACATGAAGCACAAAGACGTGTGGAAGGCGTTGTTCAAGGCCTCCAAAGTACCTCCTCCCACATCTGAGGACCGTGGGCTCCATGCCGCGTGGCCTCCCAGTCAGGTGAGTTTTCAGGTTACCACCGGATTCGGTTCTTCCCAATATATTCATGGGGGAGCCTTAAGTAATTGTGCATATTTGTTCAGGATTATGTGGAAATAGCGGAGCAGATTGACTGTCCGGCTCCGCTGCCAGAAGGCCCAGCTGATGCTCTCCTGACGGAGATGCTGGTCCCGGCGCCCTACAAGGTGCCGGAGAAGAAGGCCGAAAAGAAGGCCTCGGGGATCCGAAAGGGTCTCCGGCGTAAGGTTGCGCCGGAAGCCTCGTCCGAAGACGACGAGGCACACTCCTCCCCCGAAGGGGAGGAAGAAGAAGAAGAAGGGACCACCCCACCTAGAGAGGGTGAGGGGCCCGAGAAGGCGGACCAGAGGGCCGAGAAAGGCCCTCGGCGCAAGGCCGTCATACCCACGTCGTCTGATGACGACGAGACAGATTCCTCCCGCGGAGGCGGGGGGAGCAAGAAGAATCTCTACCTCCCCACACTGGGGAGGAGAAAAAGAGGAAACCTGCCCCAGAGGGGGAGGCTGGGTCGTCCAAGAAGGGAAAGGTGTCCCTTCCGGACTACTCCGCCATGGCCGCCCATAGCAAGGAGGGGTGGCTGCCCAGGGGGAAGCCCCTAGCGTGATCGTAAGTATCCGCACTCTGTTATGACTTTACTTCACAGTCTTTTTGTAATGCCGAACATATATGCAGTCCGGCCACGGCTCATCCCGAGGTATCTTCTTCGGATGGATCCCTAAGCGATCCAGAGATGAACTCGCTCCTGATGGCCACTACTCCTCAACCCGCGGATGACATGGAGGTGTTGTCCCGAAGGCTCAGAGCGGGGGGAGGTGATTCTGGAGACGCCCCAAGGCGGAATCCCAGATGTCGGACATGCGGGGTTCAAGATCCCCGCGGATCGTGTAGGTGAGAGCCACAGTAGGCCGGGCTCTCAGCCGAACACTATTCTGGAACCATCAATGGTTCCGGACTCAGGCGGGCAGCCCCTCGTTAGGGAGGGCGAGCCGTCTGTGTCGAGGACTTCCGTTGCGCCCGAGGCACCGGATTGTCTGCTGGAAGCGCTTTGCGGCGCTTCCATGGATGAAGAGCATCGTACTCTTATGAGTGCGGTGATTCAGAAGGTTTCGTCCGCCAAGAGCGGACTAACCGAAGCTTGCACCAGCCTCCTAACAGGCTTTGAGGTAAGTAATAAAAATGTGTGAAATTACCACCCGATAGGTAGTAGCCCCTGATACTCTGTTTGGTGTTCGGAAAGAAAAACCAAACGGAGGGTCAATTATAATCCGCAGGAGTCTAATAATAAGTGTGAATGTGAATAAGCAGGTTGTGCTGCTTGCCGCTGCTGTCCGCACAACCGAGATCGCCGGACTAAAACGGGATCTGGAGCAAGCGCAGGGAGAGCTCGACCTCACAAAGAGGCAGCTCGAAGAGAGAAAAGGTGAGTGATTCCCCGCTCTCACATAATGAAGGTTATATAAAATTAGTTATTCTAATGACGAAGCGTCGTGATTTTGTAACAAGGGCCACCACCGAAGTGGCCTCTCTGAAGAAAGCATTGTCCGAGGCTGAAGACAAGGCGGCCTTGGAGCGCACAGAGCACGAGAAGCAAGACGCCAGAGTGGGCGAGGTACAACAAGAGCTCCAGGAGCTCGGCAAAAAGTTCGAGTCCGTGGAGCATGAGCTTAAGGCGAAAGAGGTCGAGCTTGCAAAGGCCCTTGCTAGTATAAAAGATGCCAAGGTCGAAGCCACAATAGGAAATCGAGGAGGCCAAAAAGATAGCAGCGGGTAAGAAATTCTTTATGCAAAGCAAACATGTGGAGGAGGCGTTTCTTTTACTTACCCGAGTTCGGAGCTCTCCAGGGGCATTCGCAGATCTGCCACGCAGCATATCAGATGCCGCGGAGTTCTACCGTGCCCAGCAGGGGAGCTCAATAGAGAAGTTGTTCTGGTCCCAGTATGCTGGGGCCGAACATCCAATGCCTCTGAGTGACCAACTGAAGCAGTTGGTCGAACTCCACAGGGCGGCCGAAGCGGCTATGAAAGATTTCATAGTCCAGATGTGGCCTGGTGAGCCCCTGCCAGCTAGCTGGCTCGAAGTCATCAAGCGATCCATTTGCATTGAGGGTGCCCGCCGGGCCTTTGCCCGCGTGAAGGTGCATTGGGGCAAGCTGGATGCGGAGAAGCTGGTGAAGGACGGGCCGCCGGAGGGCAAGGCGCATCGCTATCCGGAGAAGTATTACGATGGCGTTATGAAGGGCGCTCGTCTCGTGGCTGATGAATGTACCAAGGACATAATTTTAGAATGAATTCACTTCTATCATGTTTGTAATTTAAGGACGAACTTACTTGCGTTATGTAGCGCTTTTGTTATTTAAAATATTACCTTTTGTGTAGCTGTTTATAAAATTCTGAAAGTAGGCCAGTCGTCGGCTTCGGCCCCCATGTAACTAGTACTGGGGTGTTCGTGGAAAACCCGGACACTCTTTATCCAAATGTTTGGTCCCTTAAGGAGGTGTCCGGCGCAGCGAACAAGGCAATCGGACTATGCGGCTTTATAACTTTCACTTAGCCATAGAAGTCTAAAATTTTAAATTTCGGCGAAGCCCCTAGAATCTGGAAGGCCGAATTGGGGCGCTATATACGCCTAGATCGGATGAAGCTGATTTATCGCCTAAAGCGGAAAAATCTTGAAGGATTTTAAGAACTCTCGAACAGTGACCAGCTCTCGCCACATCATGCCGGTCAGTTTTCGGCTTTCTCTACTAAGGTGCTCGTCCGGAAGAACCGGGACACAATCGCAGTAGTTCTCCCTGCGCTACCTTAGCCGATATAACGGAACGTAAGGTACCAAAACAAGGGAGCCAGGCTAACCCAACTGTAGACCCAAGACATGATTCGGAGCTGATGCATATAGTGCTATAAGTTCGGGGTGCCGCATTGTTGAAAGTGTTCGGACTTGTCTTGCCGTATTATGGGGCGCCATAAGAAGCCCCTGGCAAACTGAACGTACCAAGGTGTACGGATGCAATATCAAATAAACATTTGTGAGAGAAAATGCTCAAATAAGAACGATAAGCTGACGCTATATGTGATCTCCCATTGATGAATAATACGTTTAAGCGTATGTTTACAATGAATGCATTAAGCGGAGATAAATAGGACTATTTGACATGTCCTATCCAGGGGAAGGTCACATACAGATAGATAAAACAGGTATAACGATCGTAAATAGATTCCACCTGGGTGTTTCCTTCTGTGCGCAAGGCCTGTTGCCTCCTTGGTTTTCTCTCCTATGTAAGTCCGACAATCCGGCTCTTCTGAAGAGGCTGCACTAAAGCAATGTCCTGAAAGGTAAAAGGGAAAGATTATGAAGGTATGTTGCGGTGATACCGCACTGTTGACTGAGTCGCTGCTGCGCCTCCGCTTGTGCCCGTGGTATTTTGAGTGCGTAATTGTGTACGCGTGGCACGAATGCTGCTTTATTGGGGTTTGAGCGGAGGCCGAACTGCTAATCGCGCTCTTGGCGTGCCTGATGATCCTGTTGCAGGGTGCTCCGGACTCGCTTGACGGTGCTAGAGGTTGTCGTCGCCGGATTGGTGGTTTGCCCGAGGAGGCCGCATTATACTTCTGCCGCGAGGGCTGCAGTATGCTCTTTTGTACGGAGAGAGCGGTCCATGTTTCCGTTGACTGTTATGACCCCGCGCGGGCCTGGCATCTTGAGCTTGAGGTATGCATAGTGTGGTACCGCATTGAATCTAGCGAATGCGGTTCGTCCGAGCAGTGCGTGGTAACCACTACGGAAAGGGACGATATCAAAGATTAACTCTTCGCTTCGGAAGTTGTCCGGAGATTCGAAGACCACTTCCAATGTTATGGAGCCCGTACAGCGGGCCTCTACTCCAGGAATTACACCTTTAAAGGTGGTTTTGGTGGGCTTGATCCTTGAGGGGTCGATGCCCATTTTGCGCACTGTGTCCTGATAAAGCAGGTTCAGGCTGCTGCCGCCGTCCATAAGGACTCACGTAAGGTGGAATCCGTCGATGACTAGGTCTAAGACCAATGCGGCTAAGCCGCCGTGACGGATGCTAGTAGGATGATCCCTACGATCAAAGGTGATCGGACAAGCTGACCATGGGTTGAACTTGGGGGCGACTGGCTCCATCGCGTAGACGTCCCGTAGTGCTCGCTTCCATTCCCGCTTGGGGATGTGAGTGGCGTAGATCATGTTGACCGTTTTCACCTGGGGGGGATTTCTTCTGTCCCTCGTGTTCGGACGCCGGGGCTCCTCGTCAACGTCGTTGTGCAACCCCTTGTCCTTGTTTTCGGCATTTATTTTGCTGGCCTGTTTGAATACCCTGCAGTCTCTGTTGGTGTGGTTGGCTGGCTTGTCCGGGGTGCCATGAATTTGGCACAATCGCTCCAGTATACAGTCCAGACTAGATGGTCCCTGATTGTTTCTTTTGAACGGCTTCTTCCGCTGACCGGACTTGGATCCTCTGAATCCGGCGTTTACTGCCGTGTCTTCAGTGTTGTCGTCGTTGTTCCGTCGCTTATGTCTGTTGCATCGTGGCTTGCCGTTATTGTCGCGGACATCCGAAGTGCCAGAATGTGGCGTGGTGCTGCTGCGAGCCAACCAGCTGTCCTCGCCCGCGCAAAAGTGGGTCATTAGTGTTGTGAGAGCTGCCATGGACTTGGGTTTTTCCTGGACGAGGTGCCGAGCGAGCCACTCGTCATGGATATTATGCTTAAAAGCCGCCAAGCCTTCGGCGTCCGGACAATCGACTATTTGGTTCTTTTTAGTTAGGAACCGAGTCCAAAATTTCCAGGCTGACTCTCCGGGCTGTTGAGTAATGTGGCTCAAGTCATCGGCGTCCGGTGGTCGCACATATGTGCCCTGGAAGTTGTCGAGGAATGCGTCTTCCAGGTTTTCCCAACTGCCAATGGAATTTGCTGGCAGGCTGTTTAGCCAGTGTCGGGCTGGTCCTTTGAGCTTAAGGGGAAGATATTTGATGGCGTGTAGATCGTCTCCGCAGGCCATGTGAATGTGGAGAAGGAAATCTTCGATCCATACCGCGGGGTCTGTTGTGCCATCGTATGATTCGATGTTTACGGGTTTGAACCCTTCTGGGAATTCATGATCCATCACTTCGTCAGTGAAGCAGAGGGGGCGTGCGGCGCCTCTGTGTGGGCTATGTGGCTACGCAGTTCGAATTGGTCTGGGTTGTTGTGTTCGGCCTGGCCGGACTTGTGGATAATGTATCCGTCATGACGGTCATCGTCGCGCGCTGGGGCGCGCCCCCGCGATCCGTAGATCGATTTTGGCTATCCTACTTTGTTTTCCAGTATATCTTGCAGGTCTTGCCTGTTGCCCCGGGCCGTAGTGTATTCGCGTGGGGGTGCGGGCTGGTATTCGGGCTGATATCCCATTTTATCCCGGCCACGGGGTGGCCGGTCAGCCGTTTGGCGCTCGAGTCTGTATTCCTCGGCTGCCAGGACTTCAGTCCATCTATCTGTGAGCAGGTCTTGATCAGCCTGGAGTTGCTGCTACTTCTTCTTCAGGCTCCTCGCAGTGGCAATAAGCCGGTGCTTGAAGCGCTCCTGCTCCACGGGATCCTCAGGCACGCCGAACTCATCGTCGCCGAGGCTATTCTCGTATTCGGAGGGGGGCATATTGTCACGCCCAATATGTGACCCTATCCAAAAGGAACTCGAAGGTCCCACCAAGGATAGACCCGCATATCGAAACGCTTTTGCAAGGTGGACATCATTACATCAACATTACATAATATATGGGGATACATACATAAGGCATACAATGCCACACGAATACAACATCACAATACATCAGAGCACCATCCGACTATGGATGAAACACAAACAGAAACTCAAACGACATCCACCCTGCTAGCCCAAGCTGCCGACCTGGAACCTATCCCCTGATCGAAGAAGCAGAAGAAGAACTCAACGCAAGCAAGCATCGCTCTCGCGTCATGATCATCGCATAAACCTATACCTGCAACTGTTGTTGTAGTAATCTGTGAGCCACGAGAACTCAGCAATCCCATTACCATGGGTATCAAGACTAGCAAAGCTTAAAGGGAAAGGAAGGGGTAAAGTGGTGAGGCTGCAGCAGCGACTAAGCATATATGGTGGCTAACATACGCAAATAAGAGCGAGAAGAGAACAAGCGGAACGGTCGTCAACTAGCAATGATCAAGAAGTGATCCTGAACTCCTACTTACGTCAAACATAACCCAGAAACCGTCTTCACTTCCCGGACTCCGCCGAGAAGAGACCATCACGGCTACACACACGGTTGATGCGTTTTAATTCGGATCTGGTGTCAAGTTATCTACAACCGGACATTAACATATTCCCATCTACCTATAACCGCAGGCACGGCTTTTGAAAGATTATACCCTGCAGGGGTGTCCCAACTTAGCCCATGACAAGCTCTCGCGATCAACAAAGGAATAGACCTTCTCCCAGGAGGACCCGATCAGACTCGGAATCCCGGTTTACAAGACATTTCGACAATGGTAAAACAAGACCAGCAAAGCCTCCCGCTGTGCCGACAAATCCCGATAGGAGCTGCACATATCTCGTTCTCAGGGCACACCGGATTGTCCAGACTTTCGGTAGGCCAGCCCAGAGTTGCCCCTGGTGGCCACCGGCGGCCGACAGTTTGGACCAACACTCACAACAAGCACTGGCCTGGGGGGGATAAAATAAAGATGACCCTCGAGAGCGCGACTCTCAAGGGAAAAAGGGCTAGGTGAGGCAAATGGTAAAACCAAGGTTGGGCCTTGCTGGAGGAGTTTTTATTCAAAGCGAACTATCAGGGGGGTCCCATAAATCACCCGACCGCGTAAGGAACGCAAAATCCGGGAACATAACACCGGTATGACGGAAACTAGGGCAGCAAGAGTGGAACAAAACACTAGGCAAAAGGCCAAGTCTTCCACCCTTTACCAAGTATATAGATGCATTAATAATATATGAGATATTGTGATATCCCAACCAAAATCCTGTCCACCATGGAGAAATCTTCAACTTCACCTGCAACTAGCAACGCTATAAGAGGGGCTGAGCAAAGCGGTAACATAGCCAAGCAACGGTTTGCATAGGAAAGGTGTCAAAGGTTAGAGGTTCATGGCAATTTGGGATGGCTTGATAACAGATAATAGGTAGCGCAACATAGCGATAGAATGAAGCAACTAGCATAGCAATGATAGTAGTGAGATCCAGGGTAGCGGTCATCTTGCCTGAAATCCCGCACGGAAGAAGAACGAGTCCATGAACAAGACAAGCGGACGTAGTCGAACGAATCCTCACGAACGCAACATTACCGGAACTAAGAAGCAACACCGGAAAGAAACAAACAACATGGTAAACAACCATCACATAGACATGGCACGATGCACAACCAAGTATGATGCATGTCCGGTTTAATAAGGCATGGCATGGCAAAGTGCAACAAACATCACTACAAATTAAGTGGAGCTCAATATGCAACGAGTTGCATATTGACGAAACACCACATGCAATTATTTAGTTTGATCTTGGTTATGTACCCAACAATATTAAATGTTATTAAACATGGCAAGAGGTGAAACATAATGAAACTACCTATCTGGGCAAGTTTAATTGAGGCCGGAAACCACAAACAACAATTTCGGAAAATCCCCATATGCAAATTACGGATTCGGTACTGTTCTGCCCTAAACACATTTTTAATGTTGTTAAACAGCAAAATAAAGTGCAGCATGTTAAACTAGGCATTTTTCCACCCCATTTACATATAAAGTTTATTAAATTCGGAGCTACGGTTATTTAGTTATGAAATAAAGCATTTTAACATGGCATTATCACTACTAGAAAAACCGCTACTAATGGCGCACCTAATTTGGCCATTAATGGCGCATCACTGGTGCGCCATTACTAGCACGCCATTAGTAACTTTTACTAATAGCGCACCAGTGGTGCGCCATTAGTAGCGCCATTAGTATCTGGTATACTAATGGCGCACCACTGGTGCGCCATTAGTATAGGCCACGGTGCGCCATTAGTATGCCTCCCAGGGCCATGTATACCCAGGTGCTTTGGCATACTAATGGCGCACGATGATGGGATGCGCCATTAGTAACCGCGGCATACTAATGGCGCACTGTCCAGTGATGCGCCATTAGTATGCTTTGTCATACTAATGGCGCACTGTCATGTGATGCGCCATTAGTATGAATATTAGGTTTTTTTTATTTTTTATTCTCTGTTTTTTGCACAGGTTACAAAATGTATAATTTGACAAAATATAGACAGCACACATCAACAACAGATTCATCGAATACAATAGAAGATTAGTCTTTGAATACAATTCATCATATTAGTCTCCGAATACAATTCATCATATTAGTCTCCGAATTGAAAAGACCGAACAAAGATAGAACATTATATTACAAGTCTCGAGACCGCGAGTAGCGAGTTTGTCTTCACATTACAAGTCGATATCGATCATCTAAACTACCATCACATAGAAGAGAGCTGCGGTCATCACGATGAGCATCATCACGATGAAACTCGTCTTCATCCGGTTCCTCCAACGCTCCCTCCCCTCTCCCACTAGATAGCGGGCGTATCTAGATTCGGCCTCGGCCCTAGTGGTGTACCCTTTGTAACTGTTACCGCTGAATCGGTGAACCTGTCTCCGACACTCCTCCCAGTCATCGTAGACTCCGGGAACCTTACACTTGTACACGACATACGTCGGCATCGCTATGCACTAGCCAAACGAAACATTAGTGCCAATTCACAGACAATACATAAGCAATATATAAGTATGCAACAGAACGATCGGAAGAGAAAAGCAAGACATTAATAGCATCGATTACATCTAAGTTGAACGACTCTCGAAACCAAAGAGACATACTACAAGTTCATTAAAGTTTAATTACAACATGAGCCAATCGATGTTTCAGAACTAGACACAGTATCACTGCTTTCGACTCGACTCAAGGGACCGGAGCGTGGATGAAGCCGCCGTCTATCGTGGGAGTCATGAAATAACGGTCGTTGTCAGCCTGCATTTGTAGCATTCTGTCGATGTCACTGTTGGACGGTTGATTGTTGAGGTAGAACTGCCCCGAGGTACGAAGGACATCTTGATGGATGATTTCCGCAAACTCCGACTGGATGCGAAAGAATTCTTGTCGGAGGTCCGCGTCCTGGATTGTCGACACGCTCTTTGCCCAATCTTTGAGTTTACTCGGTAGTAGAAGTTGATGATGGTCCCGTACGATCGCCCGCATGTGATGGATGGCGTAGTAGGCACCCTTCTGACCGCCAGGCGGCTGCTTGACGCAGCAGAACGTCGTATTGTGGGAGAACACATGCTTGCCGTACTTACGAATAGGCTTGGTGAAGGTGCCTCCAGATTTGGCGTAGCCGGGGAGAACATCATCAAGAACCTTCTTGACATTTGTGTAGTCTACGTTCGACTGACGGTCCGGGTCGAAATACGTGGCCATGGAATATTTGGGGCTTAGGAGGATGAGCGTGCAACATGTGTCACTGCAGAAAACACGGAATGTTAAAAGAAAAACGATCGAAATGTAAGAATTCATATGTTACGGGCCGGTTGAGGGGAGGACTTACTCGGGAAAGTAAGGCACGAGGAAGTTATCCTTATCTTGGTTTGCCAGAATGACGCCTTCGAGGTAAGAACTCGCGACTTGTCGGTCCCCAGCGCTGCCCAAGATCTTGGCACGCATGTAGAAGGGGTCGACTATCACGATGTCCGGGGTCTTGTCGCGAATGATCCGCATCTCCATACTCAGCGAAAATAGCCGAACGAAGGTGTAGTGCAGCGGATGAAGGTTCAACATAGGGTGGATGTCATCAAAACGCAGGACGATCATACGCCCGATGGAGTTATCCACAAAGCCCTTGCCCTCTGGCACCTTGGCCGCGAAAACCGGGTATGCCACATCCTTCTCTCTGAGACGCCGCTTCTCCAAAGAAAGAACACTGTCATGCAGACTCCGCATAGCACCGGTTGCAGCATTGAGCATATTTGTCGGTAGCATCGCCCTACCCGCCACATGCACCCTCCTCGAGATATCCTGCGGTGAAGGTGGCCCGTCCTGAGCACGGATCATACTCGGTGCCGGCTGGCTCGCACCCTTCTTAGTCTTTCTTTTGCGTGCCTTCTTCTTCTCCTGTAATGGGACCGAGTTCTGCTCACAGACCGCCTTCTTGAGTGTGTTGGGGCTGATAATATTTCGCACCTCGCCTATCTGAGGCTCGGTGAAGTCCGCAGCTGGAGGCGTCTCCTGAGAGCTGAACGCCAAACGGCGCCTGTTGCAACTTGGCTTCTCCGCGGTACCAGCTAGATCGCACACGTCTTTTGTTGGGTTTGGTTCTTGAGAAGGAGGCCCCATGAAGTCGCCATCGTACCCATGATCAGCAAAGTACTGATCGACGTTGCCAAATGTATCATCGTCGTCGTCGTCGTCGTTCTGATCCTGTGCCATATGCATGTTTGGATCCAGTGGCATAGGGATGTCCGGCACCGTTGCGGCGGTCTTGCCATGGGGCCGACTTGGCGCCGGCACGACTGGCGGTGTTGTCTTTGGGGTGGTGTCCCCCGCCCCCAAATGAATCTGGCTCTTCGGCCAAAGCAGGGGCCAGCTCAGGCAGGCGCTGAGGGTCATCACGTCATCATCATCGGCCCCGATGGGTCGAATCGTAGGTAACAAGTCGTCGTAGCCTGGCAGCACCCGAACCAGTTGAACCCTAAACAAGTTTGGTGGCATCTGGGTACCATGGAACAAGGGGTTGCCCGGTTGAACGATTTTGCCCTCGGCGACATCGACCAACTCGTTGTTCACGAAGTGGAGGAGAGTGCACGGAACGTCGGCGGCGCCCTGCGAAAACATGTAGGGCGTCAGGGATGCCCAGTCAAAGGCAAGGAGATGAAGTCCTCGGCCGAGAGAGGCTTAATTAGTTACCGTGATGATGGCGTCGAGCTCGGCTAATGTCGACGCACCGCCAACGGGGGGCGTGCAGTTGACGGAGGGGCCGCTTGCTGCAGAGGTGCCAGCCGGCGTACACCCGAGTGTATTATGCTCCCGTGCCGGCGTCGGAGACACCAATGCCGCCTCCGCCGGAGGCACCAATGGCCCCGCCATCGCATTATGCGAGTTGCTGGCCGTGAAGCTAGGAATCGGGGGCGGCCCCTGTTGGCCGCCCGCAATCCACGCACTCAACCCCGAGATCAAGGTAGGCACAATGGCGGTGATCGTCGCTCCGAGTCGTTGTTCCACTTGCTCTTGGACAATCTCCGGAATCCGCGCCACCTATGCCTTGAGTTCTTGAACCTCTCGCGCCTGGCTTTCTGAGCAGGTCTTTTTCTCCTTCCGCACACCAGCGGTATAGTATGACCCCCATTTTGTCGACAAGCCTTTGCCGGCCACACGACCAGCTGACGTCGGCTTACTGAGCTTATCCTTGTTCTTCATTACATTCAACCCCCTATTTAGGGTGGTGTCCCAAGGGTTGCTCTTAGTCGACCCCGCGCTACTGCTTTCAGTCGCCTGCGGAAGGAATGTGAACCATTTAGAAATTTGGCTTCATTAATTAGAATGCAACCATATGGAGCTAATTACGCGGGGTGTATTCCTTACCAGAACAAGCTCAAGCTGCCTGGTCTTCAGATCCGTGGTAAGCTCCTTTGTTTTCGGGTCCTTCTTGTACCGGGCCCTGACAAAGTTCCTGGTCTGCTTGTCACCGTATTTATCGAAGAGGGGCGGTAGGCCTTGCTCGGCACGGTCCGCCTCCTCCTTGTCCCATATAGGCTCCGCCACTCTGTAACCGCCGGGACCGAGTGTGTGTTCCCCTATGTTCAGCTCCCGCATTTGTTTCCCCCACTCACTTGATTGGGAGTTTGCGGTGCTCGAGCAATTGATCTTGAAGTCGTTGTAGTCATCTTCGGTGATCGAAGGATTTTTCTCCTTGATCTTCTAATAACTCTCACCTTTCTCGATCATTCTCTTCACATTGCTTTTCCAAGTAGACAGGGCCTTGCTCATCTTCGTGAGGGAAGCATTGTTCACTTTATTCCCTTTGAGGCTTGTGTTTGCAAATTCATCGGGGAACTTGTATCGTTCGTGCAGCTTCGTGAAGAGGAGGAAGCGCAAATTCCCTCTGTCAGGATGCCTCAGGTTCTCGGTGTTGATCGAGATGGTGCTCCGGACAATGCACCTGAGCTGAAGCGAGTACCCCTTGACTATTCGTTCGGGCGCCGTTGGATTCCCGTTGGAGTCCACTTCAGTAACTTCCTCCTTGAGGGTGCGGAGCACGGTCGGGCGCCGGTCCTTCCGTTGCCTCTTCGGTTTGCTTCCATCTGTGCGTGCGCCGCCATCATCAGTGGTGGCATCCTCGGCAGCACCATCAGTGGTGGCATCAGTGTGGTCATCCTCGGCGGCACCATCAGTGGTCTCAGGATCGGTGGGGAAGGCGGCGGCCTCATACAAGTGAGGTTGTTCCTCCATCTCCTAGGACAGCTCCCAGAATGCCTTGCCGCCCGAACCCCCGGCCTCATCGTTGTGGGCCATGTTTCTCTCTAAATAGAAACAAAGTTTGGTCAAAAAGTTGGTTATTGTCAAGGAACAAGATCATGGTCTCATCATTTAGGGTTTGTCGACACCGAGGCATCCTAAAATCTAAGCTTTTATCATTGAGGGTTTTTTGACGCCGAGGCACCCTAAAAGCCTAAGCTTTCATCATTTCGGTTTTTATCGACACCGAGGCACCCTAAAAGCCATGCATTGGTCACAAGTACGCCGGGGCACTTGATCCTACTTAATTAACTACTACGATACCCCGGCCCATGCATTAGTCACAAGTACCCCATATGTCCTATTTTTAGCAAAGTCATGCTAAAATTCACGGAAAATTTCAGCATGACCTTTGCTGAAAATAGGACATATGGAGTACCCGAATTTGCCGGAACGGAAGTTAATCGACATTCCGGCAAACTCAAGGGCCTCTCGGGGTACCTGCAAAATCATTATCCCAGGTGGACATGGATGCAATGTCACATGTCACATGGATCCCACACCCACAGGAGCTGGTGAAGCTTCATGTGTATTTCACGAAAACCAGCCTGACTAAAGAGCTTTATGTAGAAAACAAATCACTCCACCAGCTCACACGGGATCATCCCTCTAAGCAATCACTCAAAATGGGCACTAGCAGCAAAATGAACTTATTAGATATCAGACTGAATTGTAATGCACCCATTCTAAAACTTTAAGTGAAAATAACCCTTGGTGTTTGATATGCATAACAATGAAAGATGTTGGTTCACATCTTTTACTGATAGTTTGGTGGTTTTATTTTTCTAGCCCACCGTCAATCACTTGGTAGCCATGACAGAGAAACCGCGGGGCAAATAGTGTGAGTAGCTAATAAGGGCTCAAAAAAAGACTTTAAATATGTCTGATGATCCAATGGATTGGTATCTATCATCTGCTACCAACATGTATTTTTTTTTGAGAGAGATGGACTACCAACGTGTATTATGCTATTTAATTAAAGCTCATGCCATGCTTATCTTACATCAGATTTATTTATTCTAAGCTATAATTATTTGCCAGTTGCTTGGCAGTACGTACTAGACATTGTGGCATCATGCATGCTGCGTGAGGCGAGGTGAGAGCTCAACTACCATGGCATCAAACATAAAATTTTGACTGGAGTAACAGAGGCATAAAAGTAGAAATTACACGTATAGATTGCTCTGTTCAACAAACTTCCTAGTAGTCCAACAATGTTTCTGAATCTGAACTTTTTTAGTTAACAGAACCTGAACCTAAACATGTTTAGTTAACAGAACCTGAACTTTTCAATCTGGCCATGACATGGGACGAACCAGCCGCATACCTTGCTGCGAGAGCTGGAATCGACGATGTCGACGACAGGTTGAGGACGAGGATGGCCGCCTTCTCCGCTCGTTCGCACGTCGGCCGCGCTTCCGCTCCCTGGTTCGGGGCGGCGGGGCGACGGACGGTGGTGTCGGGGCGGCGGGGCGACAGTGGTGTCGGGGCGGCGTCGAGGGCGGCGGGGCAACGGTGGTGTCGGGGCGGCGTCGAGGGCGGCGGGGCGACGGTGGTGTCGGGGCGGCGCTGGGGCGGCGGGGCGACGGTGGCGTCGAGGGCGGCGGGGCGACGGACGGTGTCGGGGCGGGGCGACGGACGGTGTCGGGGCGGGGCGACGGTGGCGTCGAGGGCGGTGGGGCGACGGTGGTGTCGGGGCGGGGCGATGGTGGCGTCGGGAGAGGAGATCGGGGAAGGGGATCGCGGGCGAGGGCGAGGGAGAGAGAGGGGATCGGTACGAAAGTAGGGGCGGCTCAATACTAATGGCGCACCACCCCTCGGTGCGCCATAAGTACATACATGCTAATGGCGCACCTCACCCTGGTGCGCCATTAGTATTTTTTTTATTTCTGCTCGAGCCAACAGTTATCTACCACCTGACCTGATACACGTCAAGTCTTCTCTACTAGCTCGACTGGTCAGCAGCTAGTTCTCACACCAGGAGGTCCTGGGTTCGATTCCCAGGCTCCACAATTTTTTTTATGCATTTAAAATGCTGTTTGATACTTATTTGTGTTTAAATATGTTCAAACTTGTTTAAATCGTAATAGTAATATTTTTTTTATAAGACAGTAATAATTTTTTTAAAAATATCATCAAACAGTAATGCCGGTGGAGCGGGGGAGGGTGCGGGGGGTGCGGGGGGTCGGCGGTGGCGGTTGAGTAGGGGAGGGGTGCGGGGGGTCGGCGGCGGCGGTTGAGTAGGGGAATCAAGAGGGTGCGGGCGGTCGGCGGCGGAGGCCGGTGGACCAGATCTGGCGAGGTGGGATAGCGATCGAGATGGAGGGGGATCGAGATCGAGTGTCCATGAAATTAAAAAATATTCATGATAGTTCAAAAAGTGCCCATGAAATACAATCGAGAAATGAAGTCTACGATTTAAATACAATCGATCTTAGCTAGCTATCTGTTCACAATCTTCTTGCCCTTCTTTTTCGCAAATGGAGTTCTTCTATGGAACGAACGTCCTTTAGGTAGGGTGGTCCTGCTTCTTCTTGTGGTGTATGCTGCTACTTCATCATCGTCGTCATGTTCGATCCTCGGGTCGCTGTACTTGTCGAAGTCTTGCTCATTGGCTACTCCATCCATTTCGATGATCTTCCTTTTGCCTTTCCTCACGACAACACGACTGGGCTTTGGCGGGTCGGTAATGAAGAAGCATTGGTCCACTTGGGAAGCCAGTACCCATGGCTCATTTTTCGCGGTGACGTTTGCGCCCGCGGTCTTGGATTTGGCTTCGGGTATAACCATGGTGGTGAAATACCGGTCTTCTTTTATGACGTTCTTGGCCCATCTGACACGGAACATCGGGACCTTCTCTCCAGCGTAGCTCAGCTCCCAGATCTCCTCGATCCTTCCGTAGTATCTATCCTTGTCGTTACCGGTGTAGGATTCCATCGTTACCCCGGAGTTCTGATAACCATCACTCTTCATGTCCTTGGCCTCGGTGTAGAATGTGTAGCCATTGATATCGTACGCCTCATAGGTCATCAGGTTGTGCTCGGCGCCCTGTGACAAGGCGAATATGAGTTGTTCTTCCGCGGAAGAATCCTCATGTAAAGGGTACGACAGAAGCTTCTGCTTGAACCAACGCGTGAAACATGAGTTGTGCTCTTTGAGTATATCTCCGTCCGTCCTCTGTTGGCCTTGGTCATTGTACGTCTTCTTAATAAAGGTTTTGTGCTCTACCACCCAAGGATCGACCACGTCTATGTGTTGTAGCGCGACTAGGTTTGCTCTTTCAAAGTCGGCGAGTCGACCCTCGAAGTCGACATGCATTTCGCGGCGACCCTCACGGTGACCCCATCCAGCGAGCCTGCCGAGGTGCCTGTTGACGGGCAGACCAACGGGGTTCTTGATGCCTAGATAATTCGTGCAGTAGGAGATGCACTCTTCGGTCAGAAAGCCCCTGGCTATGCTTCCTTCTGGACATGACATGTTGCGAACGTATCCTTTGATGACACCATTCATCCTTTCGAACGGCATCATGCTGTGCAGGAACGTCGGCCCGAGTTGGATGATATCCTCCACTATATGGACCAACAGATGCACCATAACATCGAAGAATGCGGGCGGGAAGTACATCTCAAGCTCGCATAGTATCACCACGATCTCTTCCTGTAGCCTTCTGAGTTGCCTCACGCCAATTGACTTCCGAGAGATGACGTCGAAGAAGTTGCATAGGCCAAATAGCATTTCACGGACGTGCGCGTCCATGATCCCACAGATTGCAACTGGAAGTATCTGCGTCATCAGCACGTGACAGTCGTGAGACTTCATCCCGCTGACCTTCTACTTCGCTGGGTCTAGGTATCTGCTTATCTTCCCCGCGTAACCGTAAGGAAGTTTTACTCCTAGGAGGCAGGTGAAAAACTGCACGATCTCCTCCTGACTTAGAGTGAAGCACGCGGGAGGGTAGTCATTTCCGGTCTTCTTGGCCTTTTTGCCTTTGCAACGACTTTCTGTGTCCTGCTTCGCCTCATCATCATCATCATCATATATAGCGTGAAGCTCCTGCCTAATGCCCATTGATTTCAAGTCTGCCCTTGCTTTCGGCCCATCTTTGGTCCTCTCTGGCATGTTGAGCAGGGTACCAAGCAGACTCTCGCACACGTTCTTCGTGATATGCATGACATCAAGGCTGTGAGGCACACGGTGGATCTTCCAGTACGGCAAGTCCCAGAAAACAGACCTCGTTTTCCATACCTTCAGCAGCGGCTCTGGCGCCTTTTGCTTCTTTCCCGGCTCTGGCGCCTTTTGCTTCTTTCTCGGCAGTGGGCAGTCTTTCCAATTTTTCAACAGCTTGTCTATTTCCTCGCCACTCCTCGTACACGTGCGTTTTCGGGGTTCGGTTTCACCATCGAACAGATCCTTGCGTTTCCTCCACGGGTCATCGTTGCAAAGCCACCTTCGATGTCCCATGAACACGGTTTTCGAAGACCCGAGATCTCTATCTAGCTGGCGATACGTTGTGTCATCCATGCACCTTACGCATCCAGAAAATCCGTGGACTACCTGCCCCGCAAGATATCCGTAACCGAGATAGTCGTGCACCGTCGTGAGCAGTGCGGCTCTCATAGGGAAATATTCTTTCTCTGTGGCGTCCCACGTATTGGCTGGCGTTTTCCACAGCGTGTCAAGCTCCTCTTTCAGCAGCCCCAGATACAGATTGATGCCGTTCCCTGGTTGTTTCGGCCCTTCAATTAGCATACTCATGTGAATGTACTTCCTCTTGATGCACAACCAGGGGGGAAGGTTGTACATCCACACAAACACAGGCCAGGTGCTATGTGTGCTTCTCTGGCTGCCAAACGGATTGACTCCATCGGTGCTCGCGCCCAGCACGATGTTCCTTGGATCGTTCCCAAATTCTGGGTATTCGAAGTTCAACGCTTGCCACTGGCTCGCATCCTTAGGGTGACTCAGCATCTTGTCTTTTTTATCTATCTCCGGATCATTTGTGTCATCTTCTCGCTTCTTCTCCTCCCTATCCGCGTGCCAACGCAGGAGCTTTTCTACCTTAGGGTCCGCGAAATACCGCTGTAGACGAGGAGTGATCGGAAAGTACCACACCACTTTTCGAGGAGCTTTCTTCCTCTTCTTGTATCGAGTGACACCGCACACCGGACATATGGTAGACTCCGCGTGCTCGTCCCGATAAATGATGCAATTGTTCATGCACACATGGTATTTCACGTGCGGTAAATCCAGAGGACACACGATTTTCTTCGCCTCCTCCAAACTGGTCGGGCACTTGTTCCCCTTGGGAAGACGTTCGTGCCAGAATGACATGTTCTCGTCGAAGCATGCGTCGGTCATTTTGTGTTTTACCTTCATCTCCAGAGCCATGAGCGTTAATTTCAGGCGGGTATCCTCGGGCCTACATCCTTCATACAATGGAGTAACCGCGTCTAACTCAAGTTGATCCATCTTGGCTTTCTCTCGGGCGGCAGCTCTTGTGTTATCCGTCTGCTTGAGAGGCAGCTCTTGAATATGAGGGTCCTGCACCCAGCCCATCGATGGTCCAGCGTCGTCTGCTCCGCCGGCATCATCATCATGTCCTGCATCTTCTTCTACATGATGACTGTGTACAGCATCACCGTCGTGATCATCTCCTGGGGATTCTTCATCTTCTCGCCCGCCCGAGCCGCGGTGGTTGTCTTGCTGCCCTTCCTCATTTCTTGCCCGGCCCCCATGGACGACTTCGTAGTCATCTTCATCACCTTGCCACCGATAGCCATCCATGAAACCACGCAAGAACAGGTGGTCCCGCACCTGCCCGGAATCCGGGTCCGCAATAAGGCTATTCAGCTTGCATCTTCGACACGGACATCTTATCTCCGTCTCGTTCTTTTGAAGCATCTCGGCCTTCGCGGACCTCAAAAACCTATTCACGATGCCATCGGTCATCGTGCGGACCATGGTCGCCTGCGGGGTAGAGCAAAACAATATTTTAGAACCAAGAAAAAATTTGGCATGACTTTCTCTAAAAATAGGACCAAAAATAATGCTTAATGCCAAAATTCTCGCCGAAACGGAAATGAATCAACATTCCGGCAAAATATTGGCAACTATCGCATTTCAAATACCGGTACACCTCCAAAAACAAACACATATGCAAAACCACAAACATATGCAACACCACGAACATACATAGATCTAGCTAGGCCATAAAAAGTGCATGTGCACATTGTTGTAGGGAGAACAACATAAATATAGCTTCCCCCCTTACTTACCTAGCAAAACAAGGTAACTTAACCACTTAATTTGAATGAATTTATGGTGGAAATGAGGTGAAAAAGAGGAGGCACCCGAGACAAGGAGGAGGCGGTGGAGAGAATGAAGTGGGGAGAAAGTGAGTGTGGGAGGAGAGGCTGTCCAAAATATCTTGTTGCTGCCCACTTACTAATGGCGCACCAACCACAAATGCGCCATTAGTAATCCAGGTTACTAATGGCGCACCCCCTAGTGGTGCGCCATTAGTAGTTTTGCAAAAAACATACTAATGGCGCACTCCCCCACGGTGCGCCATTACTAGTTTAAACTAGTAATGGCGCACCGCGTGTGAGTGCGCCATTAGTAGTTTTGCAAAAAAAAAGGAAAAAAATAATTAAAAAAACAACATTAGTGGCGCACTTTCTGGCAGGTACGCCATTACTAGTTACAACTAGTAATGGCGCACTTCCTATGGATGCGCCATTAGTATGTTTGGACAGGCGCACTAGTTCAAAAAAAAATTTGATACTAATGGCGCACCGTGGGCCAGGTGCGTCATTAGTAGTTTCAACTCTAATGGCGCATCAGAAGGTGGTGCGCCATTAGTATATACTAATGGCGCACCACTTGTCTGGTGCGCCATTAGTGTCAATCCCATCTATAGCCCTTTTTCTAGTAGTATGCAAAATAAACACAAACAGCATGTTAAACATTTTTAACATAGATGAAAGTGGCATATTATTAATCTACACAATTTTCTGAGCATTTTACATATATAAAACATTTTAATCCGATGCACGGTTATGACGTTATTAATGCATGAAATCTAGGGGGTTTTCTGTAAAACTGATAATCACTGGAATAATAGACTAATCGCAGCGCAGGAAAAAAAACCCACGGGCCGAAACTGGCTGGGCCAATAGTGCACTGGGGCGGGGCTGCTCACCAGGCCTCATGGGCCGGTCGGTGGAGAGGCCTGGCTGGCCGGCTGGCTTCGGCTGGACTTGGGGCGCTGGCTGCGGCTGGGCCTGGGGCGCTGGCTGCGGCTGGGCCTGGGGCACTAGGCCTGAGGCGCTGCGGAGGAATTCCCACGCGGAGGGACGCATCGGTCAACGCGGGCGGGCGGCTGCGCTCTGCTCGTCCCGAGCAGAGACATGGCGGCGGCGGTGGCTGGCTCTCCGGCGAGAGGGGCCGGCGATGCAAGGCGAGGCGGGAGGGGCCCCGACCAGATCTGAGCGGATCGGGTCCGGCCGGATCCGCTCCCGGTGGTGGCGAGGCCGGGCGACGACGGGAGCTCCTGCGGCTGCGCTGGCTGACGTGGATCCGAGGCCAACAGGGCGGCACACCTGCGGGAGAGGAGGACCCCGGGTTAGTTCGGACAAGGGGAAGGAAGGAGAGGCACGCCGGGGTGACCTGACGAAGCTGCTCGCCGGCGACGGCACTCCGGCGAGGTGGGGATGACGCGGCGATGACAGCGATTGACGGCTAGGGCAGGGGAGGCGCTCGGGATCGAACCCGATCGAGCAGGGCGCTGGAGCGGGGCCTGCGAGCGCGCGGCGGCGCAGTTCGGGCCCGGGCGGGCCTGCGCCGGGCTCTGCGGGCCGCGCGGGAGGGAGCCGGCTGGGGAGGACAAGTGGAGGCCGTGGGTTGGACAGAAGAGCGTGGTTGGGCGATGTGGCGCGGCCTGATTGGCCGTAGGGCGCTGGCGGCGACGCCAAGTGGCGGCGGGGCTGTGGTCGGGCGCGGATCCCGAGGAGGGTGGCGGCGGGACAGAGGTGGAAGGAGGCTAGGGGGTAGGTTTAGACAGAAATGGAAGGGGAAAGGCTGCTATATATAGCAGGGAGGCCTAGGGATTAGGGTTTGGGGAGTTTAGGGGGGTTTAGGAGCCCTCCGATCGCGATCCGACGATCAAGAACGGAGGGGGGTTTAGGTGGGCTGCAGGTGGGCTGAGAAGAGGGGCTGGGCTGAGAGAAGAGGAGAGAAAGAGAGGCCCGGCGGTAGTTTCGGAGACCGAAACGTCCGACGATTAAACCGACAACGGAGCCGCTATGCATTTAACGGTTGGGCTATCAAATGAACTCCGAATGCGACGAAACTTGGCAGGCGGTCTGTCTACACTATAATAAGACCGCACGACAAGTTGCAACCCATTCCAAGAACATTTTTATGCCACTTATAAAATAATATTTCGGAGGTGTCGTGGGCGCGGGCGAGTGTGTCTGGACTCCGAACGGACAATGGAGAGAATCGGGGAAACCCGAACGGATGCAAGTTTTATGAAAACATATGGATGCGATGCACATGATGCTATGAGATGAGATGCATAACAAGAACAAAATGCAAAACAAACGACAAAAAACCCAACCACGAAGGAAATATCATATAGCATCTCCGGAAAAGGCAAGAGTCGGAGTTACGAATATGGAAAGTTGTATCCGGGGCGTTACAACACTCCACCACTACGAGAGGATCTCGTCCCGAGATCTAGGATGGCACCGGAGGGAAACGGAAGAGGAAGAGAGGAGGTAAACTAAGTTGCTTCTTCGACAAATGAGTGAAACCATGAACCTTGAGAGGTTGAGCAATTAGAGAAGAACGAGATTGCAAACAATCCGTTAGAAAAGAGGAACGAGGAACATTACGATAACTTGAAGGTTGCAAAGACATGAATCAAGAGTTTAATGGACAAGATAGGGTTCAAAACCACTCCGGTTACAACAAGATGAGAGAGGAAGAATTCGGGCAGCACTCCGGTTGAACATGGAAGGAATAGAACATGAACTTGGCAAAATGAAAGCACTTGGATGAGACTCCGGTTAAATGAGGAATGATAGACACAATGCTCCGGTTAAGTGGATAAGCAAGGAAAAGAACACGATCTTGACAAAACAAGATGATGAGTGAAGAGAACAACATCACAATGCCTTCGGAATGAAAGAATAGAAGCTAGATCGTTGAAATAGAAGAATGGAGAAGAAAATGCCAACTTGTACCACAAATCAGCTTGGAAAGCATCCTTGCAAAGAAGAATAGAACGTAGTTGTTGGAAAACCAACAACGAAAAGAATAAACTTGTAGTGGGCTTATGGAAACATTTCAACGCTTGAAGTGAAATTCTGCCACTAACGAAAAACAATTGCTTGTTTGAGAGCAACGAAGAGATGAAAACTTCTTTCATCGAGAAGGATATGGAGAAAGCTTGGATCAATGATAAGCACCACAAATAGCAACATTCCCAATGGAAGGCTTTAGGTGAAATATAACCCAAGATAACTCCAACAAAGAGATTGATGGATTTAAAATACCTCATTCTTGATAACAATATGAATCATGAACCTTGAAGGAAATTGTCAAGAGTGACATAACACCATCTCAAAAGATAAGGTAGAAAGGATTGCACTTCGGAATGCAAGATGAAGAATGCTTGAACTCCCCAAAATAAAACATGTGTTTAGCACCATGTTTAATTTTGAGTATAGCTTGGCGGATCATCACCTCGAGAGAAATCTTGAAGAACAATTGAAGAATGAAAAGAATCCTTGTTGAACCACCATGTAGAGCCTCCATGAAGAACTCCGGTAACAAAAGGATGATGAAAAGAAAAAGAAGTTGAAAACACAAGGTGAAGCCTTGCAATGATTTAGATGGAGCTTTGCGACGATATAACCAAGAAAACTTGGAACTCCGGAAACGAAAAGATGAAACACTAGAACAGAGAATTACTTCATCATGAACAATCTCCGGAAGAAAAGAATTGAATCACCTTGAGGAAAATAAGAATAAGATTTATGTCATGCATATCCTTCACCAATTTAGATTGATGACAAGCAACGGATTTGGCATACTACTTATTCCCGTTGAAAGAATTAAGAGAGATATAGCATAAACTTGAGAAGTTATAGATGGAACCACCTGTGGAATTTCGAAACAATGAATGAATTGATATGATAACGAAGGAAGAGGAATCTTGAACGAACCACCGTAAGAATTGAAAACGAACGAAGTAAAGGGGTGAATCACCGGTAAGAATTAGAGAACGAATGAAGATACTTGAGGGAATTTGATACAAGAGAACGAAGAGATCACGAGCTGATTAGAGAATACTTGAGCAATGCACCGGTAAGATTTGGATAACGAGAGCTGAAATGTGAGGACGAAGAATTATGACATGGTGGCCTTCGGAGGAAAGAAATGGAAACAACTCATGAAATGCTCCGAATGGTAAGAAAAGAATTATGACAATCGAAAACAATTATGAGAGGATGGCATGAAGCTAGAACCATGAATCTTGAAGATAATGGAGCAAGATTTAAGAGAAACTCTTCTTCGGTCTTCAAATGTTGAGAATGATGATGAGAACCACCATGCATTGTTGAGATACTCTGGAACAAAGAAGAATAGAAATGATGAACCAACGATGAAAATATTCTGAAAGCGATCTTGGATAAGGAAAATGACTGATGAAAATTCATTCTTACGTCAAACTTCGAAAGACTTTGGGAATGGCTCCGGGAAAATTAGAAGAGTCAGGTAAGATCCTGGGAAAAGACCTGTGGGTTAGGGCCCACTCAAAAGAAAACAACGTTAAAAAAGGTCGCTTGGAAGAGAGATTGCACCGGTTGAATTAAATGACTTGAATGAGATAACAACCTCGAAATATCTTGAACGGATTGAGAATGGAAACACAAGTCTTCTGAGATATCTTGAGCACTCCGGATAAGAATAGAGAGAGGTGAACAATTAAGAGGTGCACCAACGTGGAAAAACATTTGGAACGAGGAAAGGGATATGATCAACACCGAAAGCTTGAATTGGATCCATCGGAGAAGAAAAAGAACGAAGGATGTTGAACTTGAAGCTCGTGAGCATCTTCACGAGGGATCACCGGATTAGAACATTCAAAGAAAAGAATGAAAAGACTTCACATGAATAAATGGATACTTGATTAACAAATCTGAGTCCTTGAAGAAAAAGGGTGGGAGGGCGGGAAAAACAAAAACAACTTGGGATGGATGAAACAAACACCGGTGAGAAAACTTAGAGTTGATCTTGCGAATGTTGAAAATGATCGGATCCACTTGAAGAGAAGCACGCCGGTTTGGAAAAGAATTGACATGACAATCTCGATGATCAAAACGATTAGCACTCCCATAGAAATATGAGAACACCATTTAAGAAAGGTTTGGAACCAACACTTGACTTCGAAGCAACTCGAATACCACAAATAAAACAAAACAAAGGATTTGGCTTGCAGAATAAGCCGGAACAAACATATGATAGAGATTTCGTCCGAAGTTTTTGTGGTGGGGCCCACACGGGCTCGATTGTACAGCACCATCATGTACAAGGCAGTGCACATGACATACGAAGTGTCCCCGAACCAGCATAGCCAAGGGTTCTTTAAGACACAACGAGACCACTATAAAAACGACCGTGGAAAGGCGGACCGCTAGACGTCAAACCCCAATCTCATATCATGCATCTGTCGAAAAGATATTCTAGGAGCTACTTGAATTCCCACCTATAAACTCCCGAAACTTTCTGGTTATGCAATCTGGTGTTGGGGATACAGGGGAAGCAATATATCTCACCCAAACTAACAATACCTACATCCAAGCTGTATCCATCCGTCAACACATAACCAAGAAACCTTCGGAAATCGTGTACCTCAACCTTCGAAAAGCATCCGTTATATGAGTTATGGCAATACTCCCGAGCTCGCCCCAGTACTGGGTTATCGGGGTTATCTCACCAACAACTGTACAAAAGAGATTTTTGATGTCGGCAAAGCTCAGGTATTCCAGAACTGCAACGATAAAATTGTGACGACAACACCTCGGAGCTCAACTCCCTGGGACACTGCCATAACCCCTAAATGTCAGGGGGCACCAAGAACAATGTTCTCGTCACAAAACCATCGAAGCGATTCCAAGATACCCGTGTGATCCTAAAATTTTTTTTAGTGAAATTTGAGGAGAGGAAAGTCAAAACATCTACGTCAGGAGACCTCACCAGAGCGACGAAGGGCCTGAGGAGTAAAAAGAATCCTACTCTCCGATATATATAATCCTAAGACTCAAAATAGTTTTCTTCTAGACTCAACAACGGCCAACAATCAAGGGGGCTCCTAGGGTCGGTCGAGGCTCTGATACCAACTTGTCACGCCCAATATGCGACCCTATCCAAAAGGAACTCGAAGGTCCCACCAAGGATAGACCCGCATATCGAAACGCTTTTGCAAGATGGATATCATTACATCAACATTACATAATATATGGGGATACATACATAAGGCATACAATGCCACACGAATACAACATCACAATACATCAGAGCACCATCCGACTATGGATGAAACACAAACAGAAACTCAAACGACATCCACCCTGCTAGCCCAGGCTGCCGACCTGGAACCTATCCCCTGATCGAAGAAGCAGAAGAAGAACTCAACGTAAGCAAGCATCACTCTCGCGTCATGATCATCGCATAAACCTGTACCTGCAACTGTTGTTGTAGTAATCTGTGAGCCACGAGGACTCAGCAATCCCATTACCATGGGTATCAAGACTAGCAAAGCTTAAAGGGAAAGGAAGGGGTAAAGTGGTGAGGCTGCAGCAGCGACTAAGCATATATGGTGGCTAACATACGCAAATAAGAGCGAGAAGAGAACAAGAGGAACAGTCGTCAACTAGAAATGATCAAGAAGTGATCCTGAACTCCTACTTACGTCAAACATAACCCAGAAACCGTGTTCACTTCCCGAACTCCACCGAGAAGAGACCATCACGGCTACACACACGGTTGATGCGTTTTAATTTGGATCTGGTGTCAAGTTATCTACAACCGGACATTGACAAATTCCCATCTACCTATAACCGCAGGCACGGCTTTCGAAAGATTATACCCTGCAGGGGTGTCCCAACTTAGCCCATGACAAGCTCTCGCGATCAACGAAGGAATAGACCTTCTCCCAGGAAGACCCGATCAGACTCGGAATCCCGGTTTACAAGACATTTCGACAATGGTAAAACAAGACCAGCAAAGCCTCCCGCTGTGCCGACAAATCCCGATAGGAGCTGCACATATCTCGTTCTCAGGGCACACCGGATTGTCCAGACTTCCGGTAGGCCAGCCCAGAGTTGCCCCTGGTGGCCACCGGCGGCCGACAGTTTGGACCAACACTCACAACAAGCACTGGCCCGGGGGGATAAAATAAAGATGACCCTCGAGAGCGCGACTCTCAAGGGAAAAAAGGCTAGGTGAGGCAAATGGTAAAACCAAGGTTGGGCCTTGCTGGAGGAGTTTTTATTCAAAGCGAACTGTCAAGGGGGTCCCATAAATCACCTGACCGCGTAAGGAACGCAAAATCCGGGAACATAACACCGGTATGACGGAAACTAGGGCGGCAAGAGTGGAACAAAACACTAGGCAAAAGGCCAAGTCTTCCACCCTTTACCAAGTATATAGATGCATTAATAATATATGAGATATTGTGATATCCCAACCAAAATCCTGTCCACCATGGAGAAATCTTCAACTTCACCTGCAACTAGCAACGCTATAAGAGGGACTGAGCAAAGCGGTAACATAGCCAAGCAACGGTTTGCATAGGAAAGGTGTCAAAGGTTAGAGGTTCATGGCAATTTGGGATGGCTTGATAACAGATAATAGGTAGCGCAACATAGCGATAGAACGAAGCAACTAGTATAGCAATGATAGTAGTGAGATCCAGGGTAGCGGTCATCTTGCCTGAAATCCCGCACGGAAGAAGAACGAGTCCATGAAGAAGACAAGCGGACGTAGTCGAACGAATCCTCACGAACGCAACATTACCGGAACTAAGAAGCAACACCAGAAAGAAACAAACAACATGGTAAACAACCATCACATAGACATGGCACGATGCACAACCAAGTATGATGCATGTTCGGTTTAATAAGGCATGGCATGGCAAAGTGCAACAAACATCACTACAAATTAAGTGGAGCTCAATATGCAACGAGTTGCATATTGACGAAACACCACATGCAATTATTTAGTTTGATCTTGGTTATGTACCCAACAATATTAAATGTTATTAAACATGGCAAGAGGTGAAACATAATGAAACTACCTATCTGGGCAAGTTTAATTGAGGCCGGAAACCACAAACAACAATTTCGGAAAATCCCCATATGCAAATTACGGATTCGGTACTGTTCTGCCCTAAACACAATTTTAATGTTGTTAAACAGCAAAATAAAGTGCACCATGTTAAACTAGGCATTTTTTCACCCCATTTACATATAAAGTTTATTAAATTCGGAGCTACGGTTATTTAGTTATGAAATAAAGCATTTTAACATGGCATTATGCAAAATAAACACAAACAACATGTTAAACATTTTTAACATAGATGAAAGTGGCATATTATTAATCTACACAATTTTCTGAGCATTTTACATATATAAAACATTTTAATCCGATGCACGTTTATGACGTTATTAATGCATGAAATCTAGGGGGTTTTCTATAAAACTGATAATCACTGGAATAATAGACTAATCGCAGCGCAGGAAAAAAAACACCACGGGCCGAAACTGGCTGGGCCAACAGTGCAAGGGGGCGGGGCTGCTCACCAGGCCTCATGGGCCGGTCGGTGGAGAGGCCTTGCAGGCCGACTGGCTTCGGCTGGGCCTGGGGCGCTGGCTGCGGCTGGGCCTGGGGCGCTGGGCCTGAGGCGCTGCGGAGGAAGGCCCACGCGGAGGGACGCATCGGTCAACGCGGGCGGGCTGCTGCGCTCTGCTCATCCCGAGCAAAGACATGGTAGCGGCGGTGGCTGGCTCTCCAGCGAGAGGAGCCGGCGATGCAAGGCGAGGCGGGAGGGGCCCCGACCAGATCCGAGCGGAGCGGGTCCGGCCGGATCCGTTCCCGGTGGTGGCGAGGCCGGGCGACGACGGGAGCTCCTGTGGCGGTGCTGGCTGACGCGGATCCGAGGCCAACAGGGCGGCACACCTACGGGAGAGGAGGACCCCGGGTCAGTTCGGGCAAGGGGAAGGAAGGAGAGGCACGCCGGGGTGACCTGACGAAGCTGCTCGCCGGCGACGGCACTCCGGCGAGGTGGGGATGACGCGGCGATGACGGCGATCGACGGCTAGGGCAGGGGAGGCGCTCGGGATCGAACCCGATCGAGCAGGGCGCGGGAGCAGGGCCTGCGAGCGCGCGACGGTGCAGTTCGGGCCCGGGCGGGCCTGCGCCGGGCTCCGCAGGCCGCGCGGGAGGGAGCCGGCTGGGGAGGACAAATGGAGGCCGTGGGTTGGACAGAAGAGCGTGGCTGGGCGATGTGGCGCGGCCTGATTGGCCGTAGGGCACTGGCGGCGACGCCAAGTGGCGGCGGGGCTGTGGTCGGGTGCGGATCCCAAAGAGGGTGGCAGCGGGACAGAGGTGGAAGGAGGCTAGGGGGTAGGTTTAGACAGAAATGGAAGGGGAAAGGCTGCTATATATAGCAGGGAGGCCTAGGGATTAGGGTTTGGGGAGTTTAGGGGGGTTTAGGAGCCCTCCGATCGCGATCCGACGATCAAGAACGGAGGGGGGTTTAGGTGGGCTGCAGGTGGGCTGAGAAGAGGGGCTGGGCTGAGAGAAGAGGAGAGAAAGAGAGGCCCGGCGGTAGTTTCGGAGACCGAAACGTCCAACGATTAAACCAGCAACGGAGCCGCTATGCATTTAACGGTTGGGCTATCAAATGAACTCCGAATGCGACGAAACTTGGCAGGCGGTCTGTCTACACTATAATAAGACCGCACGACAAGTTGCAACCCATTCCGAGAACATTTTTCTGCCACTTATAAAATAATATTTCGGAGGTGCCGCGGGCGCGTGCGAGTGTGTCTGGACTCCGAACGGACAACGGAGAGAATCGGGGAAACCCGAACGGATGCAAGTTTTATGAAAACATATGGATGCGATGCACATGATGCTATGAGATGAGATGCATAACAAGAACAAAATGCAAAACAAACGACAAAAAACCCAACCACGAAGGAAATATCATATAGCATCTCCGGAAAAGGCAAGAGTCGGAGTTACGAATATGGAAAGTTGTATCCGGGGCGTTACACATATTTGTCCTCCTCCGGATATCCGTCAGTCGCCTGTTCGTATGGGCTGACCTGCTCATCTTCCTGTTTGGCCTACTCGAAGGCGGGCTGGTCAGGGTTGTATTCCTCTTCGGCACCATCCGGATTGCTTTAATCTCCGGGACCGGTATTGCTGTGGCGGGGCTTGGAGCGGCGCCGACGACGCCCATGCTTTGCTTTTCTCCCAAAGGGGTTATCATCCTTTGCCTCATCGCCATTGGTTTCCTTCGGAGTGTCCACCATGTATATATCTTATGAGGAGGTGGCCGTCCACTGCCCTGTGAGCGGTGGCTCCTGTACTTCTCCTGAATCGTCATCCATACCGTCGATTTCTTCGGAGTCAAAGTCAAGCACGTCGGTTAAATCATCGACCGTGGCAATGAAGTGGGTGGTGGGTGGGCAGCGAATTCCTTCGTCGCCTGCTTCCCACTCAAGCCGAACATAGTTCGGCCCAGAGCCTCCTGACAAAGAGAGAGACTTTAATTTGTTCAACATGTCACCAAAGGGCGAGTGCTGGAAGATGTCCGCAGCGGTAAATTCCATTACCGGAGCCCAACCTGGCTCGGCTGGCTCGAGGGTGTGCGGACCGGAACCAACAACCGGACATGAGTCCGGGGGCCCGGGGTTACAGGCCTCCACAAAGGTGAGACCTGTGTTAGGCTCCACCGCCGATGAGTGTGCGGCCTGCGGGGCGGGGTCCACCCCTCCGTCCTTAGGCAACGCAACCTGCTCCGGATTTAGATCCAGGGCTACTGCAGGGGTGATATCCTGAGCATCGTCCGACAGCAGGTCTAAGCCGTGCTCATCATGATTGTTCGGTGCTCTTGGCGCAGGCCCAAATCCGTCGAAGATCAAGTCTCCGCGAATATCCGCGTGTATGTTTCCGAAGCGAATTGGCCCACAGTGCGAAGCCGCCGAATACGAAGATCTGTCCGAGGAGAAAAGTCTCGCCCTGGACCGCGTCGTTGACGATCGAAGGCGCCATCAAGCCTTTGCAGCGACGACATAGAGGAACTCTCAATGAAAGCACCAATGTCGGTGTCAAAACCGGCAGATCTCGGGTAGGGGGTCCCGATCTGTGCGTCTTAGGCTGATGGTAACAGGAAGCGAGGGACACAATGTTTACCCAGGTTCGGGCCCTCTCGATAGAGGTAAAACCCTACTTCCTGCTTGATTAATATTGAAGATATGAGTAGTACAAGAGTAGATCTACCACGAGATCGTAGAGGCTAAACCTCTCCGGTAATTGTGATCGGCCTTCTAAGGACCAACCTCTCCGGTTTATATAGACACCGGAGAGGGCTAGGGTTTACATGGAGTCGGTTACAAGGAAGGAAACACAATATCCGGATCACCAAGCTTGCCTTCCACGCAAAGGAGAGTCCCATCCGGACATGGGCCGGAGTCTTGAGTCTTGTATCTTCACGCTTCAATAGTCCGAACGATGTATACAGTCCGGCTGTCCGAATACCCCCTAATCCAGGACTCCCTCAGTTATGACAATATCTAAGGCAATGATCTTGAACATAGGCATCACGTCCGTGTCAAGTAGACCGAAATGATTCTGCATCTACTACTATTACTCCACACAGTATTAAGTTCATAAAGAACAAAGTAACGCATTAAGTAAGATGACATGATGTAGAGGAATTAACTCAAGCAATATGATGAAAACCCCATCTTTTTATCCTCGATGGCAACAATACAATACGTGCCTTGCTGCCCCTACTGTCACTGAGAAAGGACACCGCAAGATTAAAGCCAAAGCTAAGCACTTCTCCCGTTGCAAGAAAGATCAATCTAGTAGGCCAAACTATAATTCAAAGAGACTTGCAAAGATATAAAATCATGCATATAAGAATTCAGAGAAGAACCAAATAATATTCATAGATAATCTGATCATAAATCCACAACTCATCGAATCTCGGCAAACACACCGTAAACGAGTATTACATCGAATAGATCTCCAAGAACATCGAGGAGAACATGGTATTGAGAATCAAAGATAGAGAAGAAGCCATCTAGCTACTAGTTATGGACCCGTAGGTCTGTGGTAAACTACTCACGCTTCATTGGAGAGGCAATGGTGTTGATAAAGAAGCCCTCCGTGATCGAATCCCCCTGCGGCAGAACGTCGGAAAAGGCCCCTAGATGGGATCTCACGGGTACAGAAGGTTGTGGCGGTGTAAAAGTGGTTTTGTGGCTCTCCTGGATGTTTTTAGGGTATAAGAGTATATATATGCGAAAGAGCTAGGTCAGGAGACCCCCGAGGGGCCTACGAGGTAGGGGGCGCGCCATACCCCCTGGGGCGCGCCCTCCTGCCTCGTGGCCGCCTCGCTGCGTCTCCGACTTCATCTCCAAGTCTTCTGGTTTCCTTTCGGTCCAAGAAAGATCATCGCGAAAGTTTCATTCCGTTTGGACTCCGTTTGGTATTCCTTTTCTATGAAACTCTAAAATAAGGAGAAAAATAGAAACTGGCACTGGGCCCTCGATTAATAGGTTAGTCCCAAAAATAATATAAATAGCATATAAATGCCTATTAAACATCCAAAACAGATAATATAATAACATGGAACAATCAAAAATTATAGATACGTTGGAGATGTATCAGAGGCCCGGTGGGTTTTCTCACTGATGGGTCGGGCTTGGGCTTGAAAACTTGGCCCGATGGCGAGGTCGGGCTCGGGCCTAGGTTTCCTGCCTTAGGCTTTGTTAGGCTCAGCCCAAAGCCCGACCTAAGGCCTAACAGGCTTTCTCACTGCCGGGCCGGGGTTGGGTCTAAAAACTAGGCTCGTTGGCCGGGCTCGGGCCTAGGTTTCCTACCTTGGGCTTGATTAGGCCCAGCCCAGCCCAACGGATGGCCAGGTATAGTACGGGGTTAAATCAACAGAAATACTAACGGCGAACGTTCCTTGGGAGGGGGTGGCAAGCAAACGTTTTCGAGGCATTTATAGGTGGTAGGAAATGGCAAATTCCTCCATCCTTGCCGCAAAATTTTGTTCTTTCCAGAAATTGACATGCGTCTCGGAAGAAATTGTCATGCGTCTCTCGAGATACTGTTAGCAAAAATATTCACAAATGGCACCCTTCACGGTGAAATTCGCCAGCTATTGTGGTACCTCAATAATGTTAACTACTTGACATTCCCTGGGAGGGAGGTCCTAGCAAACTACTCCTACCTCACAGCCGTTTGATTGCGATCAAATGATGGCAAATTTTGTGAAAAAATGCCTTCACAAAATGAAAACTCCAACCTCTACAACTAAAGTTGTCATTGCTCTACAACTAAAACTGCCATCAAAATCGTTCGCAAATACCAACCCCTCCCGGCGTTAGTTATAGTCAACCTTTCCATCACAAATACATTTGGAAACTTAAAGTCCCACTGAAAAAAAAATCACGTGGTGCTTAGATAGGAAAGTCGTTCTTATGGAAACTAAGCTGAAAAAATGGAATTGACGGAGTTGCACAAAATGTTGTTTGGCGTGCTCGTCGAGCTTCTATACTGTATTGTCCATGTAGGTTTTAGGTTCACCACAAGTTGAAAAAACAAATACGTGTGGCAGTTTGTGCTTTACTTTGGACCATATGAAACTCTGGTAATTATTGTGTTTTTAACATGACAATAATTTCTCATATTTGGCCCCATCTTCACCCGTGGAAGGATTCGAATGTCCATGAGCTCTCGGTGCAACCTATGTTGGGCGGCCGATTGGTATTTGTTCAACCGATATGTATGGCAAACCAATAATATGATTTGTGTAGCGTGATGTTTCGTTTCTTTTATTCGTGTTCGTGTTCTTTCTCCTGGGTTGCCCCGCGTAGCTTTTCTGTATTATTTTTTTTCTAAACTTACAAATTGATGGTTGTTCCAGCGTGCATAGATCAAAGACGGCAGTGTTAACCCTCATTGTTAGGGGGAAAAAGTTGGGAAACGCTTCACGTCAGACGGTCGATAATCATGCTCGCATCCCCGTCTTGATTAAGCGTCATGCGTCCCCTGTGGATCTCGCCACCACGTCTCTTGCAACCGCACGTCTCTGTCTCGTACGTTATCCCCATTTTCCTCGATCGTTTAGTCTCGAACCAGCACCGACGGAGACGCTCGTCGCGTGCTAGTGCTCGCCGCCGGCCCGCTCCGGCAGTCATTGGCCGCCTTCGCCGCCCCACTTCCATCCATCCTTTATTTCTTCGCCGCCTCACCTGTCGAGCCCGGGCAGGCGGTTGCTCCGTTGCTCACATCTCTCCTCCTTGCATTTAGATCTGGCGAGCCGTCACTCGACATCGTTGAATGAGATCCACATGACACGATTGTCGTTCCAGCGGCGCGTGGCGCAGCCAACGGCCTCTCCGCGGTCGCTTTTGGTGTCGGAGAGTTCTCGCCCCAGCCTTGCGCGTCATGTTTCTGAACCGAAGCTCTTGTTGCAATAGTCAATGATGTTTCGAAAACAAAGTTCTTGTTGCAAAGAGGGATAGTACCCATCGATGCTTTGCAACGTCACCAATGTTTTTAAAACAAAGCTCTTATTGTAATAATCGTTCGTGTTTCTGAAATAAAGCTCTTGTTGCAATAGTCGTTATTGTTTCTGAAACAATACTCTTATTGCAAAGATGGATTGTACACGGATTGTACGCTGGATCAGACGGCTCGCGAGGCGGCGGCTCTTTTCGCCAGCCGAGCGCATAGCACGCCTCAAAAAGTTATACAATGCAAAATACCATTGCATGAAAGAGTATATATTGAGTTTATGCGTCATTAGCCGCACAGAAGATTTTATACTGTTTATACATCAGTCACGCATCTATACATTATTTTCACCTTTTATTTCTCCAAAACAAAAAGAAGGCGCAGTGACCCGGTCACCCGGGGGAACCGAGGAATCCAGGTGGCAGCTGGTGCCTTCAGCACTCCGTACGTATAGAAGATTTAAACACACAACAAAAACCTTGGCAATCTGAATCTAGCCCGTGTTCTGCATGCCGGCGGCGATGCCCTTCATGGTGAGGATGAGCGTGTCCTCCAGCCCCGGCGCGTACTCGCTCGCCGCGTTGAGCTTCACCAGCGACGCCGGCTGGTTCTCGTCGGTGAACTCCTTGGACAGCGGCGGCTGCGCCGTCACCTGGAAGCTGGGGTCCCTGATCCGCTTCAGCGTGTAGGCCTGGCACACGTTCAGGGTGGTGATGTACGGGTCACGCAGCCGCAGCCGTTGCTTCAGGTACGGGTCGTCTTCAAGCACATCCCTATGGCCAGCAACCTGCACAACAAGAGTTGATCACTCGTCAGAGATTCCTTAGAAATCGCCATGAAATGTTTTTTTTTTTAGAGAATCGACATGAAATGTGGAGCTAGCTAGAAAGTGAATCTTGCTCACCTGGACGAGCAGCTTCTTGGTGTCCTCGTAGTTGCTCCTCAGCTGCTCCCCGAGGGGCTTCAGCTCGTCGGCGACGAGCAGCTCGTCGTAGAGCGCGGCGATCCCGGGGTCTCCCTTGGCGAACACCATCTCCAGCAGGTCTAGCGTGACCCTGAAGAAGGGCCACTCGTTGTACATCTCCCTGAGGGCCTGGACGTTCCTGATGTCCTTGTGCATGATGTGCTTGAACGCGGCGCCGAACCCGAGCCACACGGGGAGGTGGAACCTCGTCTGCGTCCAGGCGAAGATCCACGGGATGGCGCGCAGCGTCTCGATGCCGCCGCTCGGCTTCCTCTTCGACGGCCGGCTGCCGATGTTCATCCTGCCGTACTCAGTCTCAGGTGTCGCCTACACAAGACAGAAAAGAAGCACGTTCATTTAGGCACAAAATGGGCGGATTTTTTCTTGTCATGAGCGTATATAGTAAGTACGTACCGATCTGAAGTACTCGACGAATCGTGGTTCTTTGAAGACCATGGCGCGGTACTCCTCGGTGGCCACGACGGCCATCTCGTCCATGAGGGCGCGCCACTCGGGCTTGGGGGAGACCGGCGGGTGCATGCCGTGCTCCAGGGTGGCCGCGGTGAACCGCTGCAGAGTCCGGAAGCAGAGGTGCTCCTCGCCGAACGAGTGCTCGATCACCTCGCCCTGCACCGTCACGCGGAGCGACCCGTTCACCGTCTCCGGCGGCTGGGACAGTATGGCCAGGTGGGTCGGCCCGCCGCCCCTGCCGACCGTGCCGCCTCGCCCGTGGAACATGGTCAGCTTCACCCCGTACTGCTTCGCCACCTTGACCAGCTCCTCCTGCGCCTTGTACAGTTGCCACGCCGCGGACAGGCGGCCGGCGTCCTTGCCGGAGTCGGAGTAGCCGATCATGACCTCCTGCTTGCCGCCGATCCGGTCCATGTACCAGTCGATCGAGAAGAGCCGCGCGACGGCCGCGGGGGCCGCCTCCAGGTCGGCCAGTTTCTCGAACAGCGGGACCACCCTGAGGGGGTGCCCCACGTGGCACTCCCGCTGGAGGAGCTCGACGGCGAGCACGTCGGACGGCGCCGTCGCCATGGAGATGATGTAGGCGCCGAAGCAGTCCGGCGGGAGCTCGGCGAGGACGCGGAACGTGCCGAGGACGTCGGCCACCTCCTCGGTCATGGGGAGGTCGCCGCCGAACAGCGGGCGCCTGCCCCTCAGCTCCGACAGCAGCCACTCCTGCCGCTTCTCCTCGGGCCACGAGCGGTACGAGCCGATGCCGAGGTGCGCGGTGATCGCGTCAAGCGCGTCGGTGTGCCGGTCGGATTCCTGCCGGATGTCGAGCTTGACGAGGGACAGGCCGAAGGTGGACACCTGACGGAGGAAGTCGAGGAGGCTCCCGTCGGCGACGGTCTTGTCGCCGCAATCGCACAGTGATCGGTAGCACAGCTCGAGGGGCTCCAGAAACTGTGAGATCACAAAGGAAAAATGTGCCATGATCAACGACATCCCCACAATCATAATCACAAAGGGAAAATGTGCCATGGATGAGTGCTGGTTTGGTTACCTGTTCGACATCGGTGAAGGTGGAGTCCACGGGGATGTCAGAAGACCCACTGGTGAGAAGATGGCGGGAACGTTCGCGTGTGTAGTACAGTTTGTCCCGTACATAGCCCAGTATCACACGGTAAGGTTCAGTTGGGGGAACTTGCTTCCAGAACTCTGCATCAGTAGCTCAAATTTTTAGTATTGAAACAGACAGGATTAGCAGAGCAAATTCATGGCGAATAGTACAGAACAGGGTTCTCAAAGCTAAACTGATTGACAAGGCAAAATAACCACAGATGACAATTCAAGATCCTTGAAACAACACACTGGTACAGGGATGCAAAATAATTTTTGAAATGGATAAAAAACTACTTTGTCTTATACCTATGTAATGTTTTTCAGCTTTCCTTGAAGCGCGGTGTAGTTCCTCAGCACGGACACGGAGTTCATCGTTGCATCGCCACATCGAGAGCTACCAGATGTACAAGAGAAGCAATTGACATTCGAAGCTGCGAACAAAGAAAACTAACAGGGGAAGACAGCATGGGAATGGAGAAGCTTTTAAGCAATACCTCAAACATGAGCTCTTCTATCTGTGAGAAGTGCAAGTTAGCAGCCATCATTCTGGCCAACAGGCATACATCCCTTGTCACCTCTGGTGTAACTCTGGGATTTCCTATATAACCAGCGACAGAGTTTCAGAAAGAAAAAATGTTACTGTACACTTACCAAGACTAGGAAACATAGTAGTACTGACACCCAATCATATAAGGTTTGAACAGGAAAATTTTGTAGAGTTGGCCTCTCGAGGAGAAATAGCACAGAGAGTTAAAGAGAAACAACACATGTGAGGAGAAATTCACCATCACGGTCACCACCCATCCAAGAAGAGAACTGAATGAGAGGAGCATTGTATGGAAGACGCTCATCGATTCCAATGTTCTTAAGAGCTGTGTCCACACGGCGTAAGAACTTGGGTACACCCTTCCATATAGTTTCATGGAAGTAACTCATCCCGGCACGCATTTCATCCTGTGGAGTGGGCTGTGTTCTCCGGATTTCGTCAGTTCGGAAAGCAGCTTGAATCTGTGAGGGGACCCAAATTAGCACAAACGTGATTACTAGTCTATGACAGAAGAAGATAAGTAGAGGAAATACACAGAAGGATTCCAGATTTCAGTAGATTTCTTCCCTGGAAAACAGCATTCAAATAGTTATATAATTCAATTTGCATGGTTCAGTGAGAAAATAGACACAGTACGTGAAATGGTGATAGGGAATGTAGGTT